>NC_091982.1:132238672-132416973 GCF_044704955.1 Pristiophorus japonicus | reverse complement strand
TCCCCCTCCCTCTGCAGTACTTACTGCCCCTCCCCCTCCCCTCTACAGTACTCACCGCCCCTCCCCCTCCCCCTACAGTACTCACTGCCCCTACCCCTCCCTCTGCAGTACTCACTGCCCCTCCCCTCCCTCGACAGTACTCACCGCCCTCCCCCTCCCCCTACAGTACTCACTGCCCTCCCCCCTCCCCTCTACAGTACTCACCGCCCCTCCCCCTCCCCCTCTAGAGTACTCACCGCCCCCTCCCCCTCCCCCTACAGAACTCACTGCCCCTCCCCCTCCCCCTACAGTACTCACTGCCCCTCCCCCGCCCCCTACAGTACTCACTGCCCCTCCCCCGCCCCCTACAGTACTCACCGCCCCTCCCCCTCCCCCCTACAGTACTCACTGCCCCTCCCCCTCCCCCTACAGTACTCACTGCCCCTCCCCCTCCCTCTACAGTACTCACTGCCCCTCCCCCTCCCCCTACAGTACTCACTGCCCCTCCTCCTCCCCCTACAGTACTCACTGCCCCTCCCCCGCCCCCTACAGTACTCACTGCCCCTCCCCCACACCCTACAGTACTCACCGCCCCTCCCCCTCCCCCTGCAGTACTCACTGCCCCTCCCCCCCTCTACAGTACTCACTGCCCCTCCCCCTCCCCTCTACAGTACTCACCGCCCCTCCCCCCCTACAGTACTCGCCGCCCCTCCCCCTCCCTCTGCAGTACTCACTGCCCCTCCCGTCCCTCTACAGTACTCACTGCCCCTCCCCCTCCCCTCTACAGTACTCACCGCCCCTCCCCCTCCCCCTACAGTACTCACTGCCCCTACCCCTCCCTCTGCAGTACTCACTGCCCCTCCCCTCCCTCTACAGTACTCACCGCCCCTCCCCCCTACAGTACTCACTGCCCCTCCCCCTCCCTCTACAGTACTCACTGGCCCTCCCCCGCCCCCTACAGTACTCACCGCCCCTCCCCCTCCCCCTACAGTACTCACTGCCCCTCCCCCGACAGTACTCACCGCCCTTCCCCCTCCCTCTACAGTACTCACTGCCCCTCCCCTCCCCCTTCAGTACTCACCGCCCTTCCCCCTCCCCCTACAGTACTCACTGCCCCTCCCCCTCCCCCTACAGTACTCACTGCCCTCCCCCTCCCCCTACAGTACTCACTGCCCCTCCCCCTCCCCTACAGTACTCACTGCCCCTCCCCCTCCCCCTACAGTACTCACTCCCCTCCCCCTCCCCCTACAGTACTCACTGCCCCTCCCCCTCCCCCTACAGTACTCACTCCCTCCCCCTCCCCCTACAGTAGTCACTGCCCCTCCCCCTCCCCCTACAGTACTCACTGCCCCTCCCCCTACAGTACTCACTGCCCCTCCCCCCTCCCCCTACAGTACTCACTGCCCCTCCCCCTACAGTACTCACTGCCCCTCCCCCTTCCCCCTACAGTACTCACTGCCCCCCCTCCCCCTACAGTACTCACTGCCCCTCCCCCTCCCCCTACTGTACTCACCGCCACTCCCCCTCCCCCTACAGTACTCACTGCCCCTCCCCCTCCCTCTACAGTACTCACTGCCCTCCCCCTCCCCCTACAGTACTCACTGCCCCTCCCCCTCCCCCTTCAGTACTCACCGCCCCTCCCCTCCCCCTACAGTACTCACTGCCCCTCCCCCTCCCCCTACAGTACTCACTGCCCCTCCCCCTCCCCCTACAGTACTCACTGCCCCTCCCCCTCCCCCGACAGTACTCACTGCCCCTCCCCCTCCCCCTACAGTACTCACTCCCTCCCCCTACAGTACTCACTGCCCCTCCCCTCGCTCTGCAGTACTCACCGCCCCTCCCCCGCCCCCTACAGTACTCACCGCCCCTCCCCCTCCCCCCTACAGTACTCACCGCCCCTCCCCCCCCCCCTACAGTACTCACTGCCCCTCCCCCTACAGTACTCACCGTCCCTCCCCCTCCCCCTACAGTACTCACTCCCTCCCCTACAGTACTCACCGCCCCTCCCCCTCCCCTGCAGTACTCACTGCCCCTCCCCCTACAGGACTCACTGCCCCTCCCCCCTCCCCCTACAGTACTCACTCCCCTCCCCCTACAGTATTCACTGCCCCTCCCCTCGCTCTGCAGTACTCACCGCCCTCCCCCTCCCTCTACAGTACTCACCGCCCCTCCCCCTCCCTCTACAGTACTCACTGCTCCTCCCCCGCCCCCTACAGTACTCACCGCCCCTCCCCCTCCCTCTACAGTACTCACTGCCCCTCCCCCTCCCTCTGCAGTACTCACTGCCCCTCCCCTACAGTACTCACTGCCCCTCCCCCTCCCTCTGCAGTACTTACTGCCCCTCCCCCTCCCCTCTACAGTACTCACCGCCCCTCCCCCTCCCCCTACAGTACTCACTGCCCCTACCCCTCCCTCTGCAGTACTCACTGCCCCTCCCCTCCCTCGACAGTACTCACCGCCCCTCCCCCTCCCCCTACAGTACCACTGCCCCTCCCCCTCCCCTCTACAGTACTCACCGCCCCTCCCCCTCCCCTCTAGAGTACTCACCGCCCCTCCCCCTCCCCCTACAGTACTCACTGCCCCTCCCCCTCCCCCTACAGTACTCACTGCCCCTCCCCCGCCCCCTACAGTACTCACTGCCCCTCCCCGCCCCCCTACAGTACTCACCGCCCCTCCCCCTCCCCCTACAGTACTCACTGCCCCTCCCCTCCCCCTACAGTACTCACTGCCCCTCCCCTCCCTCTACAGTACTCACTGCCCCTCCCCCTCCCCCTACAGTACTCACTGCCCCTCCTCCTCCCCCTACAGTACTCACTGCCCCTCCCCCGCCCCCTACAGTACTCACTGCCCCTCCCCCACACCCTACAGTACTCACCGCCCCTCCCCCTCCCCCTGCAGTACTCACTGCCCTCCCCTCCCTCTACAGTACTCACTGCCCCTCCCCCTCCCCTCTACAGTACTCACCGCCCCTCCCCCCCCTACAGTACTCGCCGCCCCTCCCCCTCCCTCTGCAGTACTCACTGCCCCTCCCGTCCCTCTACAGTACTCACTGCCCCTCCCCCTCCCCTCTACAGTACTCACCGCCCTCCCCCTCCCCCTACAGTACTCACTGCCCCTACCCCTCCCTCTGCAGTACTCACTGCCCCTCCCCTCCCTCTACAGTACTCACCGCCCCTCCCCCTCCCCCTACAGTACTCACTGCCCCTCCCTCCCGCTACAGTACTCACCGCCCCTCCCCCCTACAGTACTCACTGCCCCTCCCCCTCCCTCTACAGTACTCACTGCCCCTCCCCCGCCCCCTACAGTACTCACCGCCCCTCCCCCTCCCCCTACAGTACTCACTGCCCCTCCCCCGACAGTACTCACCGCCCTTCCCCCTCCCTCTACAGTACTCACTGCCCCTCCCCTCCCCCTTCAGTACTCACCGCCCTTCCCCCTCCCCCTACAGTACTCACTGCCCCTCCCCCTCCCCCTACAGTACTCACTGCCCCTCCCCCTCCCCCTACAGTACTCACTGCCCCTCCCCCTCCCCCTACAGTACTCACTGCCCCTCCCCCTCCCCCTAAAGTACTCACTCCCCTCCCCCTCCCCCTACAGTACTCACTGCCCCTCCCCCTCCCCCTACAGTACTCACTCCCCTCCCCCTCCCCCTACAGTAGTCACTGCCCCTCCCCCTCCCCCTACAGTACTCACTGCCCCTCCCGCTCCCGCTCCCCCTACAGTACTCACTGCCCCTCCCCCTACAGTACTCACTGCCCCTCCCCCTCCCCCTACAGTACTCACTGCCCCTCCCCCTACAGTACTCACTGCCCCTCCCCCTCCCCCTACAGTACTCACTGCCCCTCCCCCTCCCCCTGCAGTACTCACCGCCCCTCCCCCTCCCCTCTACAGTACTCACTGCCCCCCCTCCCCCTACAGTACTCACTGCCCCTCCCCCTACAGTACTCACTGCCCCTCCCCCTCACCCTACAATACTCACCGCCCCTCCCCCTCCCCCTACAGTACTCACTGCCCCTCCCCCTCCCCCTACAGTACTCACTGCCCTTCCCCCTCCCCCTACAGTACTCACTGCCCCTCCCCCTCCCTCTCCAGTACTCACTGCCCCTCCCCCTCCCTCTCCAGTACTCACCGCCCCTCCCCCGCCCCCTACAGTACTCACCGCCCCTCCCCTTCCCTCTACAGTACTCACTGCCCCTCCCCCTCCCTCTGCAGTACTCACTGCCCCTCCCCCTCCCCCTACAGTACTCACTGCCCCTCCCCCTCCCTCTGCAGTACTCACTGCCCCTCCCCCTCCCCTCTACAATACTCACCGCCCCTCCCCCTCCCCCTACAGTACTCACTGCCCCTACCCCTCCCTCTGCAGTACTCACTGCCCCTCCCCCTTCCCTCTACAGTACTCATCGCCCCTCCCCCTCCCCTCTACAGTACTCACCGCCCCTCCCCTCCCTCTGCAGTACTCACTGCCCCTCCCCCGCCCCCTACAGTACTCACCGCCCCTCCCCCTCCCCCTACAGTACTCACTGCCCCTCCCCCTCCCCTCTACAGTACTCACTGCCCCTCCCCCTCCCCTGCAGTCCTCACCGCCCCATCCCCTCCCCCTACAGTACTCACTGCCCCTCCCCCTCCCCCTACAGTACTCACTGCCCCTCCCCCTCCCCCTACAGTACTCACTGCCCCTCCCCCTCCCCCTGCAGTACTCACTGCCCCTCCCCCTCCCTCTGCAGTACTCACTGCCCCTCCCCCTCCCCCTACAGTACTCACTGCCCCTCCCCCTCCCCCTACAGTACTCACTGCCCCTCCCCCTCCCCCTACAGTACTCACTGCACCTCCCCCTCCCCCTACAGTACTCACTGCACCTCCCCCTCCCCTACAGTACTCACTGCCCCTCCCCCTCCCCCTACAGTACTCACTGCCCCTCCCCCACACCCTACAGTACTCACCGCCCCAACCCCTCCCCCTACAGTACTCACCGCCCCTCCCCCCCTACAGTACTCACTGCCCCTCCCCCTCCCTCTACAGTACTCACTGCCCCTCCCCCGCCCCCTACAGTACTCACTGCCCCTCCCCCTCCCCCTACAGTACTCACTGCCCCTCCCCCTACAGTACTCACCGCCCCTCCCCCTCCCTCTACAGTACTCACTGCCCCTCCCCCTCCCCCTTCAGTACTCACCGCCCTTCCTCCTCCCCCTACAGTACTCACTGCCCCTCCCCCTACAGTACTCACTGCCCCTCCCCCTCCCTCTACAGTACTCACTGCCCCTCCCCCGCCCCCTACAGTACTCACTGCCACTCCCCCTCCCCCTACAGTACTCACTGCCCCTCCCCCTACAGTACTCACCGCCCCTCCCCCTCCCTCTACAGTACTCACCGCCCCTCCCCCTCCCCCTACAGTACTCACTGCCCCTCCCCCTCCCCCTACAGTACTCACTGCCCCTCCCCCTCCCTCTGTAGTACTCACTGCCCCTCCCCCTCCCCTCTGCAGTACTCACCGCCCCTCCCCCTCCCCCTACAGTACTCACTGCCCCTACCCCTCCCTCTGCAGTACTCACTGCCCCTCCCCCTCCCCTGCAGTCCTCACCGCCCCTCCCCCTCGCCCTACAGTACTCACTGCCCCTCCCCCTCCCCCTGCAGTACTCACTGCCCCTCCCCCTCCCTCTGCAGTAATCACTGCCCCTCCCCCTCCCCCTACAGTACTCACTGCCCCTCCCCCTCCCTCTGCAGTACTCACTGCCCCTCCCCCTCCCCTCTACAGTACTCACCGCCCCTCCCCCTCCCCCTACAGTACTCACTGCCCCTACCCCTCCCTCTGCAGTACTCACTGCCCCTCCCCCTCCCCTCTACAGTACTCACCGCCCCTCCCCCTCCCTCTCCAGTACTCACCGCCCCTCCCCCGCCCCCTACAGTACTCACCGCCCCTCCCCCTCCCCCCTACAGTACTCACCGCCCCTCCCCCTCCCTCTACAGTACTCACCGCCCCTCCCCCTCCCCCTACAGTACTCACTGCCCCTCCCCCTCCCCCTACAGTACTCACTGCCCCTCTCCCTCCCTCTACAGTACTCACCGCCCCTCCCCCCCCTAGAGTACTCACTGCCCTTCCCCCTCCCCTACAGTACTCACTGCCCCTCCCCCACACCCTACAGTACTCACCGCCCCTCCCCCTCCCCCTACAGTACTCACCGCCCCTCCCCCCCCCTACAGTACTCACTGCCCCTCCCCCTCCCTCTACAGTACTCACTGCCCCTCCCCCGCCCCCTACAGTACTCACTGCCCCTCCCCCTCCCCCTACAGTACTCACTGCCCCTCCCCCTACAGTACTCACCGCCCCTCCCCCTCCCTCTACAGTACTCACTGCCCCTCCCCCTCCCCCTTCAGTACTCACCGCCCTTCCCCCTCCCCCTACAGTACTCACTGCCCCTCCCCCTACAGTACTCACTGCCCCTCCCCCTCCCCCTACAGTACTCACTGCCCCTCCCCCTCCCCCTACAGTACTCACTCCCCTCCCCCTCCCCCTACAGTACTCACTGCCCCTCCCCCTACAGTACTCACTGCCCCTCCCCCTCCCCCTACAGTACTCACTGCCCCTCCCCCTCCCCCTACAGTACTCACTGCCCCTCCCGCTCCCCCTACAGTACTCACTGCCCCTCCCCCTCCCCCTACAGTACTCACTGCCCCTCCCCCTCCCCTACAGTACTCACTGCCCCTCCCCCTACAGTACTCACTGCCCCTCCCCCTCCCCCTACAATACTCACCGCCGCTCCCCCTCCCCCTACAGTACTCACTGCCCCTCCCCCTACATCACTCACCGCCCCTCCCCCTCCCCCTACAGTACTCACTGCCCCTCCCCCTCCCCCTACAGTACTCACCGCTCCTCCCCCTCCCCTACAGTACTCACCGCCCCTCCCCCTCCCCCTACAGTAATCACCGCCCCTCCCCCTACAGTACTCACTGCCCCTCCCCCGCCCCCGACAGTACTCACCGCCCCACCCCGCCCCCTACAGTACTCACCGCCCCTCCCCCTCCCCCCTACAGTACTCACCGCCCCTCCCCCTCCCCCTGCAGTACTCACCGCCCCTCCCCCTCCCTCTACAGTACTCACCGCCCCTCCCCCTCCCCCTGCAGTACTCACCGCCCCTCCCCCTCCCTCTACACTACTCACTGCCCCTCCCCCTCCCTCTACAGTACTCACTGCCCTTCCCCCGCCCCCTACAGTACTCACCGCCCCTCCCCTCCCCTACAGTACTCACTGCCCCTCCCCCTCCCTCTACAGTACTCACTGCCCCTCCCCCGCCCCCTACAGTACTCACCGCCCCTCCCCCTCCCCCTATAGAACCCACCGCCCCTCCCCCTCCCCCTATAGAACCCACCGCCCCTCCCCCTCCCTCTACAGTACTCACCGCCCCTCCCCTCCCCTACAGTACTCACTGCCCCTCACCCGCCCCCTACAGTACTCACTGCCCCTCCCCCTCCCCTACAGTACTCACTCCCCCTCCCCCTCCCCCTACAGTACTCACCGCCCCTCCCCCTCCCCTGCAGTACTCACCGCCCCTCCCCCTCCCCCTTCAGTACTCACCGCCCCTCCCACTCCCCCAAGAGTACTCACCGCCCCTCCCCCTCCCCCTGCAGCACTCACTGCCCCTCCCCCTCCCCCTACAGTACTCACTGCCCCTCCCCCTCCCCCCTACAGTACTCACTGCCCCTCCCCCACCCCCTACAGTACTCACCGCCCCTCCCACTCCCCCTACAGTACTCACCGCACCTCCCCCTCCCCCTACAGTACTCACTGCCCCTCCCCCTCCCCCTACAGTACTCACTGCCCCTCCCCCTCCCCCTACAGTACTCACCGCCCCTCCCCCTCCCCCTACAGTACTCACTGCCCCTCCCCCTCACCTGCAGTACTCACCGCCCCTCCCCCTCCCCCTTCAGTACTCACCGCCCCTCCCACTCCCCCAAGAGTACTCACGGCCCCTCCCCCTCCCCCTGCAGCACTCACTGCCCCTCCCCCACCCCCTACAGTACTCACTGCCCCTCCCCCTCCCACCGACAGTACTCACCGCACCTCCCCCTCCCCCTACAGTACTCACTGCCCCTCCCCCTCCCCCTACAGTACTCACTGCCCCTCCCCCTCCACCTACAGTACTCACTGCCCCTCCGCCTCCCCTACAGTACTCACCGCACCTCCCCCTCCCCCTACAGTACTCACTGCCCCTCCCCCTCCCCTACAGTACTCACCGCACCTCCCCCTCCCCCTACAGTACTCACTGCCCCTCCCCCTCCCCTACAGTACTCACTGCCCCTCCCCCTCCCCTACAGTACTCACCGCCCCTCCCCCTCCCCCTACAGTACTCACTGCCCCTCCCCCTCTCCCTACAGTACTCACTGCCCCTCCCCTCCCCCTACAGTACTCACCGCACCTCCCCCTCCCCCTACAGTACTCACCGCCCATCCCCCTCCCCCTACAGTACTCACTGCCCCTCCCCCTCCCCTACAGTACTCACTGCCCCTCCCCCACCCCCTACAGTACTCACCGCCCCTCCCGCTCTCCTCTACGGTACTCACTGCCCCTCCCCCTCCCCCTACAGTACTCACCGCCCCTCCCGCTCTCCTCTACGGTACTCACTGCCCCTCCCCCTCCCCCTACAGTACTCACCGCCCCTCCCGCTCTCCTCTACGGTACTCACTGCCCCTCCCTCTACAGTACTCACTGCCCCTCCCCCTACCCTACAGTACTCACTGCCCCCCCTCCCCCTTCAGTACTCACTGCCCCTCCCCCTCCCCCTACAGTACTCACTGCCCCTCCCCCTCCCCCTACTGTACTCACCGCCACTCCCCCTCCCTCTACAGTACTCACTGCCCCTCCCCCTCCCCCTTCAGTACTCACCGCCCCTCCCCTCCCCTACAGTACTCACTGCCCCTCCCCCTCCCCCTGCAGTACTCACTGCCCCTCCCCCTCCCCCTACAGTACTCACTGCCCCTCCCCCTCCCCCGACAGTACTCACTGCCCCTCCCCCTCCCCCTACAGTACTCACTCCCCTCCCCCTACAGTACTCACTGCCCCTCCCCCGCGCTCTGCAGTACTCACCGCCCCTCCCCCGCCCCCTACAGTACTCACCGCCCCTCCCCCGCCCCCTACAGTACTCACTGCCCCTCCCCCTCCCCCTACAGTACTCACTGCCCCTCCCCCTACAGTACTCACCGCCCCTCCCCCTCCCTCTACAGTACTCACTGCCCCTCCCCCTCCCCCTACAGTACTCACTGCCCCTCCCCCTACAGTACTCACCGCCCTTCCTCCTCCCCCTACAGTACTCACTGCCCCTCCCCCTACAGTACTCACTGCCCCTCCCCCTCCCTCTACAGTACTCACTGCCCCTCCCCCGCCCCCTACAGTACTCACTGCCCCTCCCCCTCCCCCTACAGTACTCACTGCCCCTCCCCCTACAGTACTCACCGCCCCTCCCCCTCCCTCTACAGTACTCACCGCCCCTCCCCCTCCCCCTACAGTACTCACTGCCCCTCCCCCTCCCCCTACAGTACTCACTGCCCCTCCCCCTCCCTCTGTAGTACTCACTGCCCCTCCCCCTCCCCTCTGCAGTACTCACCGCCCCTCCCCCTCCCCCTACAGTACTCACTGCCCCTACCCCTCCCTCTGCAGTACTCACTGCCCCTCCCCCTCCCCTGCAGTCCTCACCGCCCCTCCCCCTCCCCCTACAGTACTCACTGCCCCTCCCCCTCCCCCTGCAGTACTCACTGCCCCTCCCCCTCCCTCTGCAGTAATCACTGCCCCTCCCCCTCCCCCTACAGTACTCACTGCCCCTCCCCCTCCCTCTGCAGTACTCACTGCCCCTCCCCCTCCCCTCTACAGTACTCACCGCCCCTCCCCCTCCCCCTACAGTACTCACTGCCCCTACCCCTCCCTCTGCAGTACTCACTGCCCCTCCCCCTCCCCTCTACAGTACTCACCGCCCCTCCCCCTCCCTCTCCAGTACTCACCGCCCCTCCCCCGCCCCCTACAGTACTCACCGCCCCTCCCCCTCCCCCCTACAGTACTCACCGCCCCTCCCCCTCCCTCTACAGTACTCACCGCCCCTCCCCCTCCCCCTACAGTACTCACTGCCCCTCCCCCTCCCCCTACAGTACTCACTGCCCCTCTCCCTCCCTCTACAGTACTCACCGCCCCTCCCCCCCCTAGAGTACTCACTGCCCCTCCCCCTCCCCTACAGTACTCACTGCCCCTCCCCCACACCCTACAGTACTCACCGCCCCTCCCCCTCCCCCTACAGTACTCACCGCCCCTCCCCCCCCTACAGTACTCACTGCCCCTCCCCCTCCCTCTACAGTACTCACTGCCCCTCCCCCGCCCCCTACAGTACTCACTGCCCCTCCCCCTCCCCCTACATTACTCACTGCCCCTCCCCCTACAGGACTCACCGCCCCTCCCCCTCCCTCTACAGTACTCACTGCCCCTCCCCCTCCCCCTTCAGTACTCACCGCCCTTCCCCCTCCCCCTACAGTACTCACTGCCCCTCCCCCTACAGTACTCACTGCCCCTCCCCCTCCCCCTACAGTACTCACTGCCCCTCCCCCTCCCCCTACAGTACTCACTCCCCTCCCCCTCCCCCTACAGTACTCACTGCCCCTCCCCCTACAGTACTCACTGCCCCTCCCCCTCCCCCTACAGTACTCACTGCCCCTCCCCCTCCCCCTACAGTACTCACTGCCCCTCCCGCTCCCCCTACAGTACTCACTGCCCCTCCCCCTCCCCCTACAGTACTCACTGCCCCTCCCCCTCCCCCTACAGTACTCACTGCCCCTCCCCCTACAGTACTCACTGCCCCTCCCCCTCCCCCTACAATACTCACCGCCCCTCCCCCTCCCCCTACAGTACTCACTGCCCCTCCCCCTACAGTACTCACCGCCCCTCCCCCTCCCCCTGCAGTACTCACCGCCTCTCCCCCTCCCCCTACATCACTCACCGCCCCTCCCCCTCCCCCTACAGTACTCACTGCCCCTCCCCCTCCCCCTACAGTACTCACCGCCCCTCCCCCTACAGTACTCACCGCTCCTCCCCCTCCCCCTACAGTACTCACCGCCCCTCCCCCTCCCCCTACAGTACTCACTGCCCCTCCCCCTCCCTCTACAGTACTCACCGCCCCTCCCCCTCCCCCTACAGTAATCACCGCCCCTCCCCCTACAGTACTCACCGCCCCACCCCGCCCCCTACAGTACTCACCGCCCCTCCCCCTCCCCCCTACAGTACTCACCGCCCCTCCCCCTCCCCCTGCAGTACTCACCGCCCCTCCCCCTCCCTCTACAGTACTCACTGCCCCTCCCCCTCCCTCTACAGTACTCACTGCCCTTCCCCCGCCCCCTACAGTACTCACCGCCCCTCCCCTCCCCTACAGTACTCACTGCCCCTCCCCCTCCCTCTACAGTACTCACTGCCCCTCCCCCGCCCCCTACAGTACTCACCGCCCCTCCCCTCCCCTACAGTACTCACTGCCCCTCCCCCGCCCCCTACAGTACTCACTGCCCCTCCCCCGCCCCCTACAGTACTCACTGCCCCTCCCCCTCCCCCTATAGAACCCACCGCCCCTCACCCTCCCTCTACAGTACTCACTGACCCTCCCCTCCCCCTACAGTACTCACTGCCCCTCCCCCTCCCCTGCAGTACTCACTGCCCCTCCCCCTCCCCTGCAGTACTCACTCCCCCTCCCCCTCCCCCTACAGTACTCACCGCCCCTCCCCCTCCCCCTACAGTACTCACCGCCCCTCCCCCTCCCCCTACTGTACTCACTGCCCCTCCCCCTCCCCCTACAGTACTCACTGCCCCTCCCCCTCCCCCTACAGTACTCACCGCCCCTCCCCCTCCCCCTACTGTACTCACTGCCCCTCCCCCTCCCCCTACAGTACTCACTCCCCCTCCCCCTCCCCCTACAGTACTCACCGCCCCTCCCCCTCCCCCTACAGTACTCACCGCCCCTCCCCCTCCCCTACTGTACTCACTGCCCCTCCCCCTCCCCCTACAGTACTCACTGCCCCTCCCCCTCCCCCTACAGTACTCACCGCCCCTCCCCCTCCCCCTACAGTACTCACTGCCCCTCCCCCTCCCCTGCAGTACTCACCGCCCCTCCCCTCCCCCTTCAGTACTCACCGCCCCTCCCACTCCCCCAAGAGTACTCACCGCCCCTCCCCCTCCCCCTGCAGCACTCACTGCCCCTCCCCCTCCCCCTACAGTACTCACTGCCCCTCCCCCTCCCCCTACAGTACTCACTGCCCCTCCCCCACCCCCTACAGTACTCACCGCCCCTCCCACTCCCCCTACAGTACTCACCGCACCTCCCCCTCCCCCTACAGTACTCACTGCCCCTCCCCCTCCCCCTACAGTACTCACTGCCCCTCCCCCTCCCCTACAGTACTCACCGCCCCTCCCCCTCTCCCTACAGTACTCACTGCCCCTCCCCCACCCTCTACAGTACTCACCGCCCATCCCCCTCCCCCTACAGTACTCACCGCCTCTCCCCCTCACCTGCAGTACTCACCGCCCCTCCCCCTCCCCCTTCAGTACTCACCGCCCCTCCCACTCCCCCAAGAGTACTCACCGCCCCTCCCCCTCCCCCTGCAGCACTCACTGCCCCTCCCCCACCCCCTACAGTACTCACTGCCCCTCCCCCTCCCCTACAGTACTCACCGCACCTCCCCCTCCCCCTACAGTACTCACTGCCCCTCCCCCTCCCCTACAGTACTCACTGCCCCTCCCCTCCCCTACAGTACTCATCTGCCCCTCCCCCTCCCCCTTCAGTACTCACCGCCCTTCCCCCTCCCCCTACAGTACTCACTGCCCCTCCCCCTACAGTACTCACTGCCCCTCCCCCTCCCCCTACAGTACTCACTGCCCCTCCCCCTCCCCCTACAGTACTCACTCCCCTCCCCCTCCCCTACAGTACTCACTGCCCCTCCCCCTACAGTACTCACTGCCCCTCCCCCTCCCCCTACAGTACTCACTGCCCCTCCCCCTCCCCCTACAGTAATCACTGCCCCTCCCCCTCCCCCTACAGTACACACTGCCCCTCCCCCTCCCCCTACAGTACTCACTGCCCCTCCCCCTCCCCCTACAGTACTCACTGCCCCTCCCCCTACAGTACTCACTGCCCCTCCCCCTCCCCTACAATACTCACCGCCCCTCCCCTTCCCCCTACAGTACTCACTGCCCCTTCCCCTCCCCCTACATTGCTCACCGCCCCTCCCCCTCCCTCTCCAGTACTCACCGCCCCTCCCCCGCCCTCTACAGTACTCACTGCCCCTCCCCCGCCCCCTACAGTACTCACCGCCCCTCCCCCCCTACAGTACTCACTGCCCCTCCCCCTCCTCTACAGTACTCACTGCCCCTCCCCCGCCCCCTACAGTACTCACTGCCCCTCCCCCTCCCCCTACAGTACTCACTGCCCCTCCCCCTACAGTACTCACCGCCCCTCCCCCTCCCTCTACAGTACTCACTGCCCCTCCCCCACCCCCTTCAGTACTCACCGCCCTTCCCCCTCCCCCTACAGTACTCACTGCCCCTCCCCCTACAGTACTCACTGCCCCTCCCCCTCCCTCTACAGTACTCACTGCCCCTCCCCCGCCCCCTACAGTACTCACTGCCCCTCCCCCTCCCCCTACAGTACTCACTGCCCCTCCCCCTACAGTACTCACCGCCCCTCCCCCTCCTCTACAGTACTCACCGCCCCTCCCCCTACAGTTCTCACTGCCCCCCCCTCACCCTACAGTACTCACTGCCCCTCCCCCTCCCTCTGTAGTACTCACTGCCCCTCCCCCTCCCCTCTGCAGTACTCACCGCCCCTCCCCCTCCCCCTACAGTACTCACTGCCCCTACCCCTCCCTCTGCAGTACTCACTGCCCCTCCCCCTCCCCTGCAGTCCTCACCGCCCCTCCCCCTCCCCTACAGTACTCACTGCCCCTCCCCCTCCCCCTGCAGTACTCACTGCCCCTCCCCCTCCCTCTGCAGTAATCACTGCCCCTCCCCCTCCCCCTACAGTACTCACTGCCCCTCCCCCTCCCTCTGCAGTACTCACTGCCCCTCCCCCTCCCCTCTACAGTACTCACCGCCCCTCCCCCTCCCCCTACAGTACTCACTGCCCCTACCCCTCCCTCTGCAGTACTCACTGCCCCTCCCCCTCCCCTCTACAGTACTCATCGCCCCTCCCCCTCCCTCTCCAGTACTCACCGCCCCTCCCCCGCCCCCTACAGTACTCACCGCCCCTCCCCCTCCCCCCTACAGTACTCACCGCCCCTCCCCCTCCCTCTACAGTACTCACCGCCCCTCCCTCCCCCTACAGTACTCACTGCCCCTCCCCCTCCCCCTACAGTACTCACCGCCCCTCCCCTCCCTCTACAGTACTCACCGCCCCTCCCCCTCCCCCAACAGTACTCACCGCCCCTCCCCCTCCCCCCTACAGTACTCACCGCCCCTCCCCCTCCCTCTACAGTACTCACCGCCCCTCCCCTCCCTCTACAGTACTCACTGCCCCTCTCCCTCCCTCTACAGTACTCACCGCCCCTCCCCCCCCTAGAGTACTCACTGCCCCTCCCCCTCCCCTACAGTACTCACTGTCCCTCCCCCACACCCTACAGTACTCACCGCCCCTCCCCCTCCCCCTACAGTAATCACCGCCCCTCCCCCCCTACAGTACTCACTGCCCCTCCCCCTCCCTCTACAGTACTCACTGCCCCTCCCCCGCCCCCTACAGTACTCACTGCCCCTCCCCCATCCCCCTACATTACTCACTGCCCCTCCCCCTACAGTACCCACCGCCCCTCCCCCTCCCTCTACAGTACTCACTGCCCCTCCCCCTCCCCCTTCAGTACTCACCGCCCTTCCCCCTCCCCCTACAGTACTCACTGCCCCTCCCCCTACAGTACTCACTGCCCCTCCCCCTCCCCCTACAGTACTCACTGCCCCTCCCCCTCCCCCTACAGTACTCACTGCCCCTCCCGCTCCCCCTACAGTACTCACTGCCCCTGCCCCTCCCCCTACAGTACTCACTGCCCCTCCCCCTCCCCCTACAGTACTCACTGCCCCTCCCCCTACAGTACTCACTGCCCCTCCCCCTCCCGCTGCAGTACTCACTGCCCCTCCCCCTCCCCCTACAATACTCACCGCCCCTCCCCTTCCCCCTACAGTACTCACTGCCCCTCCCCCTCCCCCTACATTGCTCACCGCCCCTCCCCCTCCCTCTCCAGTACTCACCGCCCCTCCCCCGCCCTCTACAGTACTCACCGCCCCTCCCCCTCCCCTACAGTACTCACTGCCCCTCCCCCTCCCCCTACAGTACTCACTGCCCCTCCCCCTCCCTCTGCAGCACTCACTGCCCCTCCCCCTCCCCCTACAGTACTCACTGCCCCTCCCCCTCCCCTCTGCAGTACTCACCGCCCCTCCCCCTCCCCCTACAGTACTCACTGCCCCTTCCCCTCCCCCTACATTGCTCACCGCCCCTCCCCCTCCCTCTCCAGTACTCACCGCCCCTCCCCCGCCCTCTACAGTACTCACCGCCCCTCCCCCTCCCCCCTACAGTACTCACCGCCCCTCCCCCTCCCTCTACAGTACTCACCGCCCCTCCCCCTCCCCTACAGTACTCACTGCCCCTCCCCCTCCCCCTACAGTACTCACTGCCCCTCCCCCTCCCTCTGCAGTACTCACTGCCCCTCCCCCTCCCCTCTGCAGTACTCACCGCCCCTCCCCCTCCCCCTACAGTACTCACTGCCCCTACCCCTCCCTCTGCAGTACTCACTGCCCCTCCCCCTCCCCTGCAGTCCTCACCGCCCCTCCCCCTCCCCCTACAGTACTCACTGCCCCTCCCCCTCCCCCTACAATACTCACCGCCCCTCCCCTTCCCCCTACAGTACTCACATCCCCTTCCCCTCCCCCTACATTGCTCACCGCCCCTCCCCCTCCCTCTCCAGTACTCACCGCCCCTCCCCCGCCCTCTACAGTACTCACCGCCCCTCCCCCTCCCCTACAGTACTCACTGCCCCTCCCCCTCCCCCTACAGTACTCACTGCCCCTCCCCCTCCCTCTGCAGTACTCACTGCCCCTCCCCCTCCCCTCTGCAGTACTCACCGCCCCTCCCCCTCCCCCTACAGTACTCACTGCCCCTTCCCCTCCCCCTACATTGCTCACCGCCCCTCCCCCTCCCTCTCCAGTACTCACCGCCCCTCCCCCGCCCTCTACAGTACTCACCGCCCCTCCCCCTCCCCCCTACAGTACTCACCGCCCCTCCCCCTCCCCCTGCAGTACTCACTGCCCCTCCCCCTCCCTCTGCAGTAATCACTGCCCCTCCCCCTCCCCCTACAGTACTCACTGCCCCTCCCCCTCCCTCTGCAGTACTCACTGTCCCTCCCCCTCCCCTCTACAGTACTCACCGCCCCTCCCCCTCCCCCTACAGTACTCACTGCCACTACCCCTCCCTCTGCAGTACTCACTGCCCCTCCCCCTCCCCCTACAGTACTCACTGCCACTACCCCTCCCTCTGCAGTACTCACTGCCCCTCCCCCTCCCTCTGCAGTACTCACTGCCCCTCCCCCTCCCCTCTACAGTACTCACCGCCCCTCCCCCTCCCCCTACAGTACTCACTGCCCCTCTCCCTCCCTCTACAGTACTCACCGCCCCTCCCCCCCTACAGTACTCACTGCCCCTCCCCCTCCCCTACAGTACTCACTGCCCCTCCCCCACACCCTACAGTACTCACCGCCCCTCCCCCTCCCCATACAGTACTCACCGCCCCTCCCCCCCTACAGTACTCACTGCCCCTCCCCCTCCCTCTACAGTACTCACTGCCCCTCCCCCGCCCCCTACAGTACTCACTGCCCCTCCCCCTACAGTACTCACTGCCCCTCCCCCTACAGTACTCACCGCCCCTCCCCCTCCCTCTACAGTACTCACTGCCCCTCCCCCTCCCCCTTCAGTACTCACCGCCCTTCCCCCTCCCCCTACAGTACTCACTGCCCCTCCCCCTACAGTACTCACTGCCCCTCCCCCTCCCCCTACAGTACTCACTGCCCCTCCCCCTCCCCCTACAGTACTCACTGCCCCTCCCCCTCCCCCTACAGTACTCACTGCCCCTCCCCCTCCCCCTACAGTACTCACTGCCCCTCCCCTCCCCCTACAGTACTAACTGCCCCCCTCCCCCTACAGTACTCACTGCCCCTCCCCCTCCCCCTACAGTACTCACTGCCCCTCCCCCTCCCCCTACAGTACTCACTGCCCCTCCCCCTACAGTACTCACTGCCCCTCCCCCTCCCCCTACAATACTCACCGCCCCTCCCCCTCCCCCTACAGTACTCACTGCCCCTCCCCCTCCCCCTACATTACTCACCGCCCCTCCCCCTCCCTCTCCAGTACTCACCGCCCCTCCCCCGCCCCCTACAGTACTCACCGCCCATCCCCCGCCCCTACAGTACTCACTGCCCCTCCCCCTCCCCCTACAGTACTCACCGCCCCTCCCCCTCCTCCCTACAGTACTCACCACCCCTCCCCCTCCCTCTACAGTACTCACTGTTCCTCCCCCGCCCCCTACAGTACTCACCGTCCCTCCCCCTCCCTCTACAGTACTCACTGCCCCTCCCCCTCCCTCTGCAGTACTCACTGCCCCTCCCCCTCCCTCTGCAGTACTCACTGCCCCTCCCTTCTACAGTACTCACCGCCCCTCCCCCTCCCCTCTACAGTACTCACCGCCCCTCCCCCTCCCTCTGCAGTACTCACCGCCCCTCCCCCGCCCCCTACAGTACTCACTGCCCCTCCCCCTCACCTCTACAGTACTCACTGCCCCTCCCCCTCCCCTGCAGTCCTCACCGCCCCTCCCCCTCTCCCTACAGTACTCACTGCCCCTCCCCCCCTGCAGTACTCACTGCCCCTCCCCCTCCCCCTACAGTACTCACTGCCCCTCCCCCTCCCCCTGCAGTACTCACTGCCCCTCCCCCTACAGTACTCACTGCCCCTTCCCCTCCCCCTACAGTACTCACCGCCCCTCCCCCTCCCTCTACAGTACTCACTGCCCCTCCCCCTCCCCCTACAGTACTCACCACCCCTCCCCCTCCCCCTACAGTACTCACCACCCCTCCCCCTCCCTCTACAGTACTCACTGCCCCTCCCCCTCCCCCTGCAGTACTCACCGCCCCTCCCCCTCCCCTCTACAGTACTCACCGCCCCTCCCCCTCCCCACTACAGTACTCACTGCCCCTCCCCTCCCCCTACAGTACTCACCTCCCCTCCCCCTCCCCCTACAGTACTCACCGCCCCTCCCCCTCCCCCTGCAGTACTCACCGCCCCTCCCCCTCCCCCTACATTACTCACCGCCCCTCCCCCTCCCCCTACAGTACTCACTGCCCCTCCCCCTCCCCCTACAGTACTCACCGCCCCTCCCCCTCCCCGTACAGTACTCACTGCCCCTCCCCCTCCCCCTACAGTACTCACAGCCCCTCCCCCTACAGTACTCACCGCCCCTCCCCCTCCCCCTACAGTACTCACTGCCCCTCCCCCTCCCCTGCAGTACTCATGCCCCTCCCCCTACAGTACTCACCGCCCCTCCCCCTCCCCCTTCAGTACTCACCGCCCCTCCCACTCCCCCAAGAGTACTCACCGCCCCTTCCCCTCCCCCTGCAGTACTCACTGCCCCTCCCCCTCCCCCTACAGTACTCACTGCCCCTCCCCCTCCCCCCTACAGTACTCACTGCCCCTCCCCCTCCCCCTGCAGTACTCACCGCCCCTCCCCCTCCCCCTACAGTACTCACCGCCCCTCCCCCTCCCACCTACAGTACTCACCGCACCTCCCCCTCTCCTCTACATTACTCACTGCCCCTCCCCCTCCCCTACAGTACTCACTGCCCCTCCCCAACCCCCTACAGTACTCACCACCCCTCCCCCTCTCCTCTACGGTACTCACTGCCCCTCCCCCTCCCTCTACAGTACTCACTGCCTCTCCCCCGCCCCCTACAGTACTCACTGCCCCTCCCCCTCCCCCTACAGTACTCACTGCCCCTCCCCCTACTGTACTCACCGCCCCTCCCCCTCCCTCTACAGTACTCACTGCCCCTCCCCCTCCCCTTCAGTACTCACCGCCCCTCCCCTCCCCCTACAGTACTCACTGCCCCTCCCCCTCCCCCTACAGTACTCACTGCCCCTGCCCCTCCCCCTACAGTACTCACTCCCCTCCCCCTCCCCCTACAGTACTCACTGCCCCTCCCCCTCCCCTACAGTACTCACTGCCCCTCCCCCTCCCCCTACAGTACTCACTGCCCCTCCCCCTCCCCCTACAGTACTCACTCCCCTCCCCCTCCCCCTACAGTACTCACTGCCGCTCCCCCTCCCCCTACAGTACTCACTGCCCCTCCCCCTCACCCTACAGTACTCACTGCCCCTCCCCCTCCCCCTACAGTACTCACTGCCCCTCCCCTCCCCCTACAGTACTCACTGCCCCTCCCCCTCCCCCTACAGTACTCACTCCCCTCCCCCTACAGTACTCACTGCCGCTCCCCCTCCCCCTACAGTACTCACTGCCCCTCCCCTCCCCCTACAGTACTCACTGCCCCTCCCCCTCCCCGACAATACTCACCGCACCTCCCCCTCCCCCTACAGTACTCACTGCCCCTCCCCCTCCCCCAACAGTACTCACCGCCCCTCCCCCTCGCTCTGCAGTACTCACCGCCCCTCCCCCTCCGCCTACAGTACTCACCGCCCCTCCCCCTCCCCCTTACAGTACTCACCGCCCCTCCCCCTCCCCTGCAGTACTCACCATCCCTACCCCTCCCTCTACAGTACTCACTGCCCCTCCCCCTCCCCCTACAGTACTCACTGCCCCTCCCCCTCCCTCTACAGTACTCACTGCCCCTACCCCTCCCTCTGCAGTACTCACTGCCCCTCCCCCTCCCCCTACAGTACGCACTGCCCCTCCCCCTCCCCTCTACAGTACTCACCGCCCCTCCCCCTCCCCTCTACAGTACTCACCGCCCCTCCCCCCCTACAGTACTCACTGCCCCTCCCCCTCCCCTACAGTACTCACTGCCCCTCCCCCACACCCTACAGTACTCACCGCCCCTCCCCCTCTCCTCTACGGTACTCACTGCCCCTCCCCCTCCCTCTACAGTACTCACTGCCCCTCCCCGCCCCCTACAGTACTCACTGCCCCTCCCCCTCCCCCTACAGTACTCACTGCCCCTCCCCCTACAGTACTCACCGCCCCTCCCCCTCCCTCTACAGTACTCACTGCCCCTCCCCCTCCCCCTTCAGTACTCACCGCCCTTCCCCCTCCCCCTACAGTACTCACTGCCCCTCCCCCTACAGTACTCACTGCCCCTCCCCCTCCCCCTACAGTACTCACAGCCCCTCCCCCTCCCCCTACAGTACTCACCCCCTCCCCCTCCCCCTACAGTACTCACTGCCCCTCCCCCTCCCCCACAGTAATCACTGCCCCTCCCGCTCCCCCTACAGTACTCACTGCCCCTCCCCCTCCCCCTACAGTACTCACTGCCCCTCCCCCTCCCCCTCCAGTACTAACTGCCCCCCCTCCTCCCCCTACAGTACTCACTGCCCCTCCCCCTCCCCCTACAGTACTCACCGCCCCTCCCCCTACAGTACTCACCGCCCCTCCCCCTCCCCCTACAGTACTCACTGCCCCTCCCCCTCCCCTGCAGTACTCACTGCCCCTCCCCCTCCCCCTACAGTACTAACTGCCCCCCCTCCTCCCCCTACAGTACTCACTGCCCCTCCCCCTCCCCCTACAGTACTCACCGCCCCTCCCCCTACAGTACTCACCGCCCCTCCCACTCCCCCAAGAGTACTCACCGCCCCTCCCCCTCCCCCTACAGTACTCACCGCCCCTCCCACTCCCCCAAGAGTACTCACCGCCCCTCCCCCTCCCCCTTCAGTACTCACCGCCCCTCCCACTCCCCCAAGAGTACTCACCGCACCTCCCCCTCCCCCTACAGTACTCACTGCCCCTACCCCTCCCCCTACAGTACTCACCGCACCTCCCCCTCCCCCTGCAGTACTCACTGCCCCTCCCCCTCCCCCTACAGTACTCACTGCCCCTCCCCCTCCCCCGACAGTACTCACTGCCCCTACCCCTCCCCCCTACAGTACTCACCGCCCCTCCCCCTCCCACCTACAGTACTCACCGCACCTCCCCCTCTCCTCTACATTACTCACTGCCCCTCCCCCTCCCCTATAGTACTCACTGCCCCTCCCCCACCCCCTACAGTACTCACCACCCCTCCCCCTCTCCTCTACGGTACTCACTGCCCCTCCCCCTCCCCCTACAGTACTCACCACCCCTCCCCCTCTCCTCTACAGTACTCACTGCCCCTCCCCCTACTGTACTCACCGCCCCTCCCCCTCCCTCTACAGTACTCACTGCCCCTCCCCCTCCCCTTCAGTACTCACCGCCCCTCCCCTCCCCCTACAGTACTCACTGCCCCTCCCCCTACAGTACTCACTGCCCCTCCCCCTCCCCCTACAGTACTCACTGCCCCTGCCCCTCCCCCTACAGTACTCACTCCCCTCCCCCTACAGTACTCACTGCCGCTCCCCCTCCCCCTACAGTACTCACTGCCCCTCCCCCTCACCCTACAGTACTCACTGCCCCTCCCCCTCACCCTACAGTACTCACTGCCCCTCCCCCTCCCCCTACAGTACTCACTGCCCCTCCCCTCCCCCTACAGTACTCACTGCCCCTCCCCCTCCCCCTACAGTACTCACTCCCCTCCCCCTACAGTACTCACTGCCCCTCCCCCTCCCCCTACAGTACTCACTCCCCTCCCCCTACAGTACTCACTGCCGCTCCCCCTCCCCCTACAGTACTCACTGCCCCTCCCCCTCCCCCTACAGTACTCACTGCCCCTCCCCCTCCCCCTACAGTAGTCACTGCCCCTCCCCCTCCCCCTACAGTACTCACCGCCCCTCCCCCTCGCTCTGCAGTACTCACCGCCCCTCCCCCTCCCCTTACAGTACTCACCGCCCCTCCCCCTCCCCCCTACAGTACTCACCGCCCCTCCCCCTCCCCCTACAGTACTCACCGCCCCTCCCCCTCCCCCCTACAGTACTCACCGCCCCTCCCCCTCCCTCTACAGTACTCAGTGCACCTACCCCTCCCTCTGCAGTACTCACTGCCCCTCCCCCTCCCCCTACAGTACGCACTGCCCCTCCCCCTCCCCTCTACAGTACTCACCGACCCTCCCCCTCCCCTCTACAGTACTCACCGCCCCTCCCCCTCCCACTACAGTACTCACTGCCCCTCTCCCTCCCTCTACAGTACTCACCGCCCCTCCCCCGCCCCCTACAGTACTCACTGCCCCTCCCCCTCCCCTACAGTACTCACCGCCCCTCCCCCTCTCCTCTACGGTACTCACTGCCCCTCCCGCTCCCTCTACAGTACTCACTGCCCCTCCCCGCCCCCTACAGTACTCACTGCCCCTCCCCCTCCCCCTACAGTACTCACCGCCCCTCCCCCTCTCCTCTACGGTACTCACTGCCCCTCCCCCTCCCTCTACAGTACTCACTGCCCCTCCCCGCCCCCTACAGTACTCACTGCCCCTCCCCCTCCCCTCTACAGTACTCACCGCCCCTCCCCCTCCCACTACAGTACTCACTGCCCCTCTCACTCCCTCTACAGTACTCACTGCCCCTCCCCCACACCCTACAGTACTCACCGCCCCTCCCCCTCTCCTCTACGGTACTCACTGCCCCTCCCCCTCCCCCTACAGTACTCACTGCCCCTCCCCCTACAGTACTCACCGCCCCTCCCCCTCCCTCTACAGTACTCACTGCCCCTCCCCCTCCCCCTTCAGTACTCACCGCCCTTCCCCCTCCCCTACAGTACTCACTGCCCCTCCCCCTACAGTACTCACTGCCCCTCCCCCTCCCCCTACAGTACTCACTGCCCCTCCCCCTCCCCCTACAGTACTCACCCCCTCCCCCTCCCACTCCCCCACAGTAATCACTGCCCCTCCCGCTCCCCCTACAGTACTCACTGCCCCTCCCCCTCCCCCTACAGTACTCACTGCCCCTCCCCCTCCCCCTACAGTACTAACTGCCCCCCCTCCTCCTACAGTACTCACTGCCCCTCCCCCTCCCCCTACAGTACTCACTGCCCCTCCCCCTGCAGTACTCACTGCCCCTCCCCCTCCCCCTACAATACTCACCGCCCCTCCCCCTCCCCCTACAGTACTCACTGCCCCTCCCCCTCCCCCTACAGTACTCACCGCCCCTCCCCCTCCCTCTCCAGTACTCACCGCCCCTCCCCCGCCCCCTACAGTACTCACCGCCCCTCCCCCTCCCCCTACAGTACTCACTGCCCCTCCCCCTCCCCCTACAGTACTCACTGCCCCTCCCCCTCCCCCCTACAGTACTCACCGCCCCTCCCCCTCCCCTGCAGTACTCACCGCCCCTCCCCCTCCCTCTACAGTACTCACCGCCCCTCCCCCTCCCTCTACAGTACTCACTGTTCCTCCCCTAGCCCCCTACAGTACTCACCGCCCCTCCCCTCCCTCTACAGTACTCACTGCCCCTCCCCCTCCCCCTACAGTACTCACTGCCCCTCCCCCTCCCTCTGCAGTACTCACTGCCCCTCCCCCTCCCCTCTACAGTACTCACCGCCCCTCCCCCGCCCCCTACAGTACTCACCGCCCCTCCCCCTCCCCCTACAGTACTCACTGCCCCTCCCCCTCCCCTCTACAGTACTCACTGCCCCTCCCCCTACAGTACTCACTGCCCCTCCCCCTCCCTCTGCAGTCCTCACCGCCCCTCCCCCTCCCCCTACAGTACTCACTGCCCCTCCCCCTCCCCCTACAGTACTCACTGCCCCTCCCCCTCCCTCTACAGTACTCACTGCCCCTCCCCCTCCCTCTACAGTACTCACTGCCCCTCCCACTCCCCTCTGCAGTACTCACCGCCCCTCCGACTCCCCTCTACAGTACTCACTGCCCCTCCCCCTCGCCTCTACAGTACTCACCGCCCCTCCACCTCCCTCTACAGTACTCACTGCCCCTCCCCCTCCTCCTACAGTACTCACTGCCCCTCCTCCTCCCCCTACAGTACTCACCTCCCCTCCCCCTCCCTCTACAGTACTCACCGCCTCTCCCCCTCCCCCTACAGTACTCACTGCCCCTCCCCCTCCCTCTACAGTACTCACCGCCCCTCCCCCTACAGTACTCACTGCCCCTCCCCCTCCCCCTACAGTACTCACTGCCCCTCCCCCTGCAGTACTCACTGCCCCTCCCCCTCCCCCTACAATACTCACCGCCCCTCCCCCTCCCCCTACAGTACTCACTGCCCCTCCCCCTCCCCCTACAGTACTCACCGCCCCTCCCCCTCCCCCTACAGTACTCACTGCCCCTCCCCTCCCCCTACAGTACTCACTGCCCCTCCCCCTCCCCTCTACAGTACTCACTTCCCCTCCCCCTCCCCCCTACAGTACTCACCGCCCCTCCCCCTCCCCTGCAGTACTCACCGCCCCTCCCCCTCCCTCTACAGTACTCACCGCCCCTCCCCCTCACTCTACAGTACTCACCGCCCCTCCCCCTCCCCCTACAGTACTCATCGCCCCTCCCCCTCCCCCTACAGTACTCACTGCCCCTCCCCCTAGCCCCCTACAGTACTCACCGCCCCTCCCCTCCCTCTACAGTACTCACTGCCCCTCCCCCTCCCCCTACAGTACTCACTGCCCCTCCCCCTCCCTCTGCAGTACTCACTGCCCCTCCCCCTCCCCTCTACAGTACTCACCGCCCCTCCCCCGCCCCCTACAGTACTCACCGCCCCTCCCCCTCCCCCTACAGTACTCACTGCCCCTCCCCCTCCCCTCTACAGTACTCACTGCCCCTCCCCCTCCCCCTACAGTACTCACTGCCCCTCCCCCTCCCTCTGCAGTCCTCACCGCCCCTCCCCCTCCCCCTACAGTACTCACTGCCCCTCCCCCTCCCCCTGCAGTACTCACTGCCCCTCCCCCTCCCTCTACAGTACTCACTGCCCCTCCCCCTCCCTCTACAGTACTCACTGCCCCTCCCCCTCCCTCTACAGTACTCACTGCCCCTCCCCCTCCCTCTACAGTACTCACTGCCCCTCCCACTCCCCTCTGCAGTACTCACCGCCCCTCCGACTCCCCTCTACAGTACTCACTGCCCCTCCCCCTCCCCTCTACAGTACTCACCGCCCCTCCACCTCCCTCTACAGTACTCACTGCCCCTCCCCCTCCTCCTACAGTACTCACCTCCCCTCCCCCTCCCTGTACAGTACTCACTGCCCCTCCCCCTCCCCCTACAGTACTCACCTCCCCTCCCCCTCCCTCTACAGTACTCACCGCCTCTCCCCCTCCCCCTACAGTACTCACTGCCCCTCCCCCTCCCTCTACAGTACTCACCGCCCCTCCCCCTACAGTACTCACTGCCCCTCCCCCTCCCCCTACAGTACTCACTGCCCCTCCCCCTCCCCCTCCATTACTCACTGCCCCTCCCCCTCCCCCTTCAGTACTCACTGCCCCTCCCCCGCCCCTCTACATTACTCACTGCCCCTCCCCCACCCCTCTACAGTACTCACCGCCCCTCCCCCACCCCTCTACAGTACTCACTGCCCCTCCCCCTCCCCCTGCAGTACTCACTGCCCCTCCCCCTCCCTCTACAGTACTCACCGCCCCTCCCCCTCCCTCTACAGTACTCACTGCCTCTCCCCCTCCCTCTACAGTACTCACTGCCCCTCCCCCTCCCTCTACAGTACTCACTGCCCCTCCCCCTCCCCCTACAGTACTCACTGCCCCTCCCCCTCCCCTACAGTACTCACTGCCCCTCCCCCTCCCCTACAGTACTCACTGCCCCTCCCCCTCCCTCTACAGTACTCACTGCCCCTCCCCCTTCCCCTACAGTACTCACTGCCCCTCCCCCTCCCCCTACAGTACTCACCGCCCCTCCCCCTCCCCCTACAGTACTCACTGCACCTCCCCCTCCCCTACAGTACTCACTGCCCCTCCCCCTCCCTCTACAGTACTCACTGCCCCTCCCCCTCCCCCTACAGTACTCACCGCCCCTCCCCCTCTCCCTACAGTACTCACTGCACCTCCCCCTCCCCTACAGTACTCACCGCCCCTCCCCCTCCCTCTACAGTACTCACTGCCTCTCCCCCTCCCTCTACAGTACTCACTGCCCCTCCCCCTCCCTCTACAGTACTCACTGCCCCTCCCCCTCCCCCTACAGTACTCACTGCCCCTCCCCCTCCCCCTACAGTACTCACCGCCCCTCCCCCTCCCCCTACAGTACTCACTGCACCTCCCCCTCCCCTACAGTACTCACTGCCCCTCCCCCTCCCCCTACAGTACTCACCGCCCCTCCCCCTCTCCTCTACAGTACTCACCGCCCCTCCCCCTCCCCCTGCAGTACTCACTGCCCCTCCCCCTCCCTCTACAGTACTCACTGCCCCTCCCCTCCCCCTACAGTACTCACCGCCCCTCCCCCTCCCCCTACAGTACTCACTGCCCCTCTCCCTCCCTCTACTGTACTCACCGCCCCTCCCCCTCCCCTGACAGTACTCACTGCCCCTCCCCCTCCCCCTGCAGTACTCACTGCCCCTCCCCCTCCCTCTACAGTACTCACTGCCCCTCCCCCTCCCTCTACAGTACTCACTGCCCCTCCCCCTCTCTTCTACAGTACTCACTGCCCCTCCCCCTACAGTACTCACTGCCCCTCCCCCTCCCTCTAGAGTACTCACTGCCCCTCCCCCTCCCCCTTCAGTACTCACCGCCCCTCCCCCTCCCCCGACAGTACTCACCGCCCCTCCCCCGCCCCCTACAGTACTCACTGCCCCTCCCCCGCCCCCTACAGCACTCACTGCCCCTCCACCTCCCCCTACAGCACTCACCGCCCCTCCCCCTCCCCCTACAGTACTCACTCCCCCTCCCCCTCCCCCTACAGTACTCACTGCCCCTCCCCCACCCCCTGCAGTACTCACTGCCCCTCCCCCTCCCCCTACAGTACTCACTGCCCCTCCCCCTCCCCCTACACTACTCACTGCCCCTCCCCCACCCCCTGCAGTACTCACTGCCCCTCCCCCTCCCCCTACAGTACCACCTGCCCCTCCCCCTCACTCTACAGTACTCACCGCCCCTCCCCCTCCCTCTACAGTACTCACTGCCCCTCCCCCTCCCAATACAGTACTCACTGACCCTCCCCCTCCCCCTACAGTACTCACCGGCCCTCCCCTCCCCCTACAGTACTCACCGCCCCTCCCCCGCCCCCTACAGTACTCACTGCCCCTCCCCCTCCCCCTACAGTACTCACTGCCCCTCCCCCTCCCTCTACAGTACTCACCGGCACTCCCCCTCCCCCTACAGTACTCACCGCCCCTCCCCTCCCCCTACAGTACTCACTGCTTCTCCCCCTCCCCCTGCAGTACTCACTGCCCCTCCCCCTCCCCCTACAGTACTCACTGCCCCTCCCCCTCCCCCTACAGTACTCACCGCCCCTCCCCCTACAGTACTCACCACCCCTCCCCCTCCCCTCTACAGTACTCACTGCCCCTCCCCCGCCCCCTGCAGTACTCACCGCCCCTCCCCCTCCCCCTACAGTACTCACTGCCTCTCCCCCTCCCCCTACATTACTCACTGCCTCTCCCCCTCCCCCTGCAGTACTCACTGCCCCTCCCCCTCCCCCTGCAGTACTCACTGCCCCTCCCCCTGCAGTACTCACCGCCCCTCCCCCTCCCCCGACATTACTCACTGCCCCTCCCCCTCCCCCTGCAGTACACTACCCCTCCCCCTCCCCTGCAGTACTCACTGCCCCTCCCCCGCCCCTCTACATTACTCACTGCCCCTCCCCCACCCCTCTACAGTACTCACCGCCCCTCCCCCACCCCTCTACAGTACTCACTGCCCCTCCCCCATCCCTCGACAGTACTCACTGCCCATCCTCCTCCCCCTGCAGTACTCACTGCCCCTCCCCTTCCCCCTACAGTACTCACTGCCCCTCCCCCTCCCCCTACAGTACTCACTGCCCCTCCCCCTCCCTCTACAGTACTCACTGCCCCTCCCCCTCCCTCTACAGTACTCACCGCCCCTCCCCCTCCCTCTACAGTACTCACTGCCCCTCCCTCTCCCTCTACAGTACTCACTGCCCCTCCCCCTCCCTCTACAGTACTCACCGCCCCTCCCCCACCCCTCTACAGTACTCACTGCCCCTCCCCCTCCCCCTGCAGTACTCACTGCCCCTCCCCCTCCCTCTACAGTACTCACCGCCCCTCCCCCTCCCTCTACAGTACTCACTGCCTCTCCCCCTCCATCTACAGTACTCACTGCCCCTCCCCCTCCCTCTAAAGTACTCACTGCCCCTCCCCCTCCCCCTACAGTACTCACTGCCCCTCCCCCTCCCCTACAGTACTCACTGCCCCTCCCCCTCCCCTACAGTACTCACTGCCCCTCCCCCTCCCTCTACAGTACTCACTGCCCCTCCCCCTTCCCCTACAGTACTCACTGCCCCTCCCCCTCCCCCTACAGTACTCACCGCGCCTCCCCCTCCCCCTACAGTACTCACTGCACCTCCCCCTCCCCTACAGTACTCACTGCCCCTCCCCCTCCCTCTACAGTACTCACTGCCCCTCCCCCTCCCCCTACAGTACTCACCGCCCCTCCCCCTCCCTCTACAGTACTCACTGCCTCTCCCCCTCCCTCTACAGTACTCACTGCCCCTCCCCCTCCCTCTACAGTACTCACTGCCCCTCCCCCTCCCCCTACAGTACTCACTGCCCCTCCCCCTCCCCCTACAGTACTCACCGCCCCTCCCCCTCCCCCTACAGTACTCACTGCACCTCCCCCTCCCCTACAGTACTCACTGCCCCTCCCCCTCCCCCTACAGTACTCACCGCCCCTCCCCCTCTCCTCTACAGTACTCACCGCCCCTCCCCCTCCCCCTGCAGTACTCACTGCCCCTCCCCCTCCCTCTACAGTACTCACTGCCCCTCCCCCTACAGTACTCACCGCCCCTCCCCCTCCCCCTACAGTACTCACTGCCCCTCTCCCTCCCTCTACTGTACTCACCGCCCCTCCCCCTCCCCCGACAGTACTCACTGCCCCTCCCCCTCCCCCTGCAGTACTCACTGCCCCTCCCCTCCCTCTACAGTACTCACTGCCCCTCCCCCTCCCTCTACAGTACTCACCGCCCCTCCCCCTCTCTTCTACAGTACTCACTGCCCCTCCCCCTACAATACTCACTGCCCCTCCCCCTCCCTCTTGAGTACTCACTGCCCCTCCCCCTCCCCCTTCAGTACTCACCGCCCCTCCCCCTACCCCTACAGTACTCACTGCCCCTCCACCTCCCCCTACAGCACTCACCGCCCCTCCCCCTCCCCCTACAGTACTCACTCCCCCTCCCCCTCCCCCTACAGTACTCACTGCCCCTCCCCCACCCCCTGCAGTACTCACTGCCCCTCCCCCTCCCCCTACAGTACTCACTGCCCCTCCCCCTCCCCCAACACTACTCACTGCCCCTCCCCCACCTCCTGCAGTACTCACTGCCCCTCCCCCTCCCCCTACAGTACCACCTGCCCCTCCCCCTCACTCTCCAGTACTCACCGCCCCTCCCCCTCCCTCTACAGTACTCACTGCCCCTCCCCCTCCCTATACAGTACTCACTGCCCCTCCCCCTCCCCCTACAGTACTCACTGCCCCTCCCCCGCCCCCTACAGTACTCACTGCCCCTCCCCCTCCCTCTACAGTACTCACCGGCCCTCCCCCTCCCCCTACAGTACTCACCGCCCCGCCCCCGCCCCCTACAGTACTCAGTGCCCCTCCCCCTCCCCCTACAGCACTCACTGCCCCTCCCCCTCCCTCTACAGTACTCACCGGCACTCCCCCTCCCCCTACAGTACTCACCGCCCCTCCCCCTCCCCCTACAGTACTCACTGCCCCTCCCCCTCCCCCTACAGTACTCACTGCCCCTCCCCCTCCCCCTACAGTACTCACTGCCCCTCCCCCTCCCCCTACAGTACTCACTGCCCCTCCCCCACCCCCTGCAGTACTCACTGCCCCTCCCCCTCCCCCTACAGTACTCACTGCCCCTCCCCCTCCCTCTACAGTACTCACCACCCCTCCCCCTCCCCTCTACAGTACTCACTGCCCCTCCCCCGCCCCCTGCAGTACTCACCGCCCCTCCCCCTCCCCCTGCAGTACTCACTGCCCCTCCCCCTCCCCTGCAGTACTTACTGCCCCTCCCCCGCCCCCTGCAGTACTCACCGCCCCTCCCCCTCCCCCTACAGTACTCACTGCCTCTCCCCCTCCCCCTACATTACTCACTGCCTCTCCCCCTCCCCCTGCAGTACTCACTGCCCCTCCCCCTCCCCCTGCAGTACTCACTGCCCCTCCCCCTAGCCCCCTACAGTACTCACCGCCCCTCCCCTCCCTCTACAGTACTCACTGCCCCTCCCCCTCCCCCTACAGTACTCACTGCCCCTCCCCCTCCCTCTGCAGTACTCACTGCCCCTCCCCCTCCCCTCTACAGTACTCACCGCCCCTCCCCCGCCCCCTACAGTACTCACCGCCCCTCCCCCTCCCCCTACAGTACTCACTGCCCCTCCCCCTCCCCTCTACAGTACTCACTGCCCCTCCCCCTCCCCCTACAGTACTCACTGCCCCTCCCCCTCCCTCTGCAGTCCTCACCGCCCCTCCCCCTCCCCCTTCAGTACTCACTGCCCCTCCCCCTCCCCCTGCAGTACTCACTGCCCCTCCCCCTCCCTCTACAGTACTCACTGCCCCTCCCCCTCCCTCTACAGTACTCACTGCCCCTCCCCCTCCCTCTACAGTACTCACTGCCCCTCCCCCTCCCTCTACAGTACTCACTGCCCCTCCCACTCCCCTCTGCAGTACTCACCGCCCCTCCGACTCCCCTCTACAGTACTCACTGCCCCTCCCCCTCCCCTCTACAGTACTCACCGCCCCTCCACCTCCCTCTACAGTACTCACTGCCCCTCCCCCTCCTCCTACAGTACTCACCTCCCCTCCCCCTCCCTGTACAGTACTCACTGCCCCTCCCCCTCCCCCTACAGTACTCACCTCCCCTCCCCCTCCCTCTACAGTACTCACCGCCTCTCCCCCTCCCCCTACAGTACTCACTGCCCCTCCCCCTCCCTCTACAGTACTCACCGCCCCTCCCCCTACAGTACTCACTGCCCCTCCCCCTCCCCCTACAGTACTCACTGCCCCTCCCCCTCCCCCTCCATTACTCACTGCCCCTCCCCCTCCCCCTTCAGTACTCACTGCCCCTCCCCCGCCCCTCTACATTACTCACTGCCCCTCCCCCACCCCTCTACAGTACTCACTGCCCCTCCCCCTCCCCCTGCAGTACTCACTGCCCCTCCCCCTCCCTCTACAGTACTCACCGCCCCTCCCCCTCCCTCTACAGTACTCACTGCCTCTCCCCCTCCCTCTACAGTACTCACTGCCCCTCCCCCTCCCTCTACAGTACTCACTGCCCCTCCCCCTCCCCCTACAGTACTCACTGCCCCTCCCCCTCCCCTACAGTACTCACTGCCCCTCCCCCTCCCCTACAGTACTCACTGCCCCTCCCCCTCCCTCTACAGTACTCACTGCCCCTCCCCCTTCCCCTACAGTACTCACTGCCCCTCCCCCTCCCCCTACAGTACTCACCGCCCCTCCCCCTCCCCCTACAGTACTCACTGCACCTCCCCCTCCCCTACAGTACTCACTGCCCCTCCCCCTCCCTCTACAGTACTCACTGCCCCTCCCCCTCCCCCTACAGTACTCACCGCCCCTCCCCCTCTCCCTACAGTACTCACTGCACCTCCCCCTCCCCTACAGTACTCACCGCCCCTCCCCCTCCCTCTACAGTACTCACTGCCTCTCCCCCTCCCTCTACAGTACTCACTGCCCCTCCCCCTCCCTCTACAGTACTCACTGCCCCTCCCCCTCCCCCTACAGTACTCACTGCCCCTCCCCCTCCCCCTACAGTACTCACCGCCCCTCCCCCTCCCCCTACAGTACTCACTGCACCTCCCCCTCCCCTACAGTACTCACTGCCCCTCCCCCTCCCCCTACAGTACTCACCGCCCCTCCCCCTCTCCTCTACAGTACTCACCGCCCCTCCCCCTCCCCCTGCAGTACTCACTGCCCCTCCCCCTACACTACTCACTGCCCCTCCCCCTCCCTCTACAGTACTCACTGCCCCTCCCCCTCCCCCTACAGTACTCATTGCCCCTCCCCCTACAGTACTCACTGCCCCTCCCCCTCCCCCTACAGTACTCACTGCACCTCCCCCTCCCCTACAGTACTCACTGCCCCTCCCCCTCCCTCTACAGTACTCACTGCCCCTCCCCCTCCCTCTACAGTACTCACCGCCCCTCCCCCTCTCCTCTACAGTACTCACCGCCCCTCCCCCTCCCCCTACAGTACTCATTGCCCCTCCCCCTACAGTACTCACTGCCCCTGCCCCTCCCTCTACAGTACTCACTGCCCCTCCCCCTACAGTACTCACTGCCCCTCCCCCTCCCTCTAGAGTACTCACTGCCCCTCCCCCTCCCCCTTCAGTACTCACCGCCCCTCCCCCTCCCCCGACAGTACTCACCGCCCCTCCCCCGCCCCCTACAGTACTCACTGCCCCTCCCCCGCCCCCTACAGCACTCACTGCCCCTCCACCTCCCCCTACAGCACTCACCGCCCCTCCCCCTCCCCCTACAGTACTCACTCCCCCTCCCCCTCCCCCTACAGTACTCACTGCCCCTCCCCCACCCCCTGCAGTACTCACTGCCCCTCCCCCTCCCCCTACAGTACTCACTGCCCCTCCCCCTCCCCCTACACTACTCACTGCCCCTCCCCCACCCCCTGCAGTACTCACTGCCCCTCCCCCTCCCCCTACAGTACCACCTGCCCCTCCCCCTCACTCTACAGTACTCACCGCCCCTCCCCCTCCCTCTACAGTACTCACTGCCCCTCCCCCTCCCAATACAGTACTCACTGACCCTCCCCCTCCCCCTACAGTACTCACCGGCCCTCCCCTCCCCCTACAGTACTCACCGCCCCTCCCCCGCCCCCTACAGTACTCACTGCCCCTCCCCCTCCCCCTACAGTACTCACTGCCCCTCCCCCTCCCTCTACAGTACTCACCGGCACTCCCCCTCCCCCTACAGTACTCACCGCCCCTCCCCTCCCCCTACAGTACTCACTGCTTCTCCCCCACCCCCTGCAGTACTCACTGCCCCTCCCCCTCCCCCTACAGTACTCACCGCCCCTCCCCCTACAGTAATCACTGCCCCTCCCCCACCCCTCTACAGTACTCACCACCCCTCCCCCTCCCCTCTACAGTACTCACTGCCCCTCCCCCGCCCCCTGCAGTACTCACCGCCCCTCCCCCTCCCCCTACAGTACTCACTGCCTCTCCCCCTCCCCCTACATTACTCACTGCCTCTCCCCCTCCCCCTGCAGTACTCACTGCCCCTCCCCCTCCCCCTGCAGTACTCACTGCCCCTCCCCCTGCAGTACTCACCGCCCCTCCCCCTCCCCCGACATTACTCACTGCCCCTCCCCCTCCCCCTGCAGTACTCACTACCCCTCCCCCTCCCCTGCAGTACTCACTGCCCCTCCCCCGCCCCTCTACATTACTCACTGCCCCTCCCCCACCCCTCTACAGTACTCACCGCCCCTCCCCCACCCCTCTACAGTACTCACTGCCCCTCCCCCATCCCTCGACAGTACTCACTGCCCATCCTCCTCCCCCTGCAGTACTCACTGCCCCTCCCCTTCCCCCTACAGTACTCACTGCCCCTCCCCCTCCCCCTACAGTACTCACTGCCCCTCCCCCTCCCTCTACAGTACTCACTGCCCCTCCCCCTCCCTCTACAGTACTCACCGCCCCTCCCCCTCCCTCTACAGTACTCACTGCCCCTCCCTCTCCCTCTACAGTACTCACTGCCCCTCCCCCTCCCTCTACAGTACTCACCGCCCCTCCCCCTCCCCCTACAGTACTCACTGCACCTCCCCCTCCCCTACAGTACTCACTGCCCCTCCCCCTCCCCCTACAGTACTCACTGCCCCTCCCCTCCCCCTACAGTACTCACTGCCCCTCCCCCTCCCCCTACAGTACTCACTGCCCCTCCCCTCCCCCTACAGTACTCACTGCCCCTCCCCCTCCCCCTACAGTACTCACTGCCCCTCCCCCGCCCCCTACAGTACTCACTGCCCCTCCCCCTCCCCCTACAGTACTCACTGCCCCTCCCCCTCCCCCTACAGTACTCACTGCCCCTCCCCTCCCCCTACAGTACTCACTGCCCCTCCCCCTCCCCCTACAGTACTCACTGCCCCTCCCCTCCCCTACAGTACTCACTGCCCCTCCCCCTCCCTCTACAGTACTCACTGCCCCTCCCCCTCCCCCTACAGTACTCACTGCCCCTCCCCTCCCCCTACAGTACTCACTGCCCCTCCCCCTCCCCCTACAGTACTCACTGCCCCTCTCCCTCCCTCTACTGTACTCACCGCCCCTCCCCCTCCCCTGACAGTACTCACTGCCCCTCCCCCTCCCCCTGCAGTACTCACTGCCACTCCCCCTCCCTCTACAGTACTCACTGCCCCTCCCCCTCCCTCTACAGTACTCACCGCCCCTCCCCCTCTCTTCTACAGTACTCACTGCCCCTCCCCCTACAGTACTCACTGCCCCTCCCCCTCCCTCTAGAGTACTCACTGCCCCTCCCCCTCCCCCTTCAGTACTCACCGCCCCTCCCCCTCCCCCGACAGTACTCACCGCCCCTCCCCCGCCCCCTACAGTACTCACTGCCCCTCCCCCGCCCCCTACAGCACTCACTGCCCCTCCACCTCCCCCTACAGCACTCACCGCCCCTCCCCCTCCCCCTACAGTACTCACTCCCCCTCCCCCTCCCCCTACAGTACTCACTGCCCCTCCCCCACCCCCTGCAGTACTCACTGCCCCTCCCCCTCCCCCTACAGTACTCACTGCCCCTCCCCCTCCCCCTACACTACTCACTGCCCCTCCCCCACCCCCTGCAGTACTCACTGCCCCTCCCCCTCCCCCTACAGTACCACCTGCCCCTCCCCCTCCCAATACAGTACTCACTGCCCCTCCCCCTCCCTCTAGAGTACTCACTGCCCCTCCCCCTCCCCCTTCAGTACTCACCGCCCCTCCCCCTCCCCCGACAGTACTCACCGCCCCTCCCCCGCCCCCTACAGTACTCACTGCCCCTCCCCCTCCCCCTACAGTACTCACTGCCCCTCCCCCACCCCCTGCAGTACTCACTGCCCCTCCCCCTCCCCCTACAGTACTCACTGCCCCTCCCCCTCCCCCTACACTACTCACTGCCCCTCCCCCACCCCCTGCAGTACTCACCGCCCCTCCCCCTCCCTCTACAGTACTCACTGCCCCTCCCCCTCCCAATACAGTACTCACTGACCCTCCCCCTCCCCCTACAGTACTCACCGGCCCTCCCCTCCCCCTACAGTACTCACCGCCCCTCCCCCGCCCCCTACAGTACTCACTGCCCCTCCCCCTCCCCCTACAGTACTCACTGCCCCTCCCCCTCCCTCTACAGTACTCACCGGCACTCCCCCTCCCCCTACAGTACTCACCGCCCCTCCCCTCCCCCTACAGTACTCACTGCTTCTCCCCCACCCCCTGCAGTACTCACTGCCCCTCCCCCTACAGTACTCACCGCCCCTCCCCCTACAGTAATCACTGCCCCTCCCCCACCCCTCTACAGTACTCACCACCCCTCCCCCTCCCCTCTACAGTACTCACTGCCCCTCCCCCGCCCCCTGCAGTACTCACCGCCCCTCCCCCTCCCCCTACAGTACTCACTGCCTCTCCCCCTCCCCCTACATTACTCACTGCCTCTCCCCCTCCCCCTGCAGTACTCACTGCCCCTCCCCCTCCCCCTGCAGTACTCACTGCCCCTCCCCCTGCAGTACTCACCGCCCCTCCCCCTCCCCCGACATTACTCACTGCCCCTCCCCCTCCCCCTGCAGTACTCACTACCCCTCCCCCTCCCCTGCAGTACTCACTGCCCCTCCCCCGCCCCTCTACATTACTCACTGCCCCTCCCCCACCCCTCTACAGTACTCACCGCCCCTCCCCCACCCCTCTACAGTACTCACTGCCCCTCCCCCATCCCTCGACAGTACTCACTGCCCATCCTCCTCCCCCTGCAGTACTCACTGCCCCTCCCCTTCCCCCTACAGTACTCACTGCCCCTCCCCCTCCCCCTACAGTACTCACTGCCCCTCCCCCTCCCTCTACAGTACTCACTGCCCCTCCCCCTCCCTCTACAGTACTCACCGCCCCTCCCCCTCCCTCTACAGTACTCACTGCCCCTCCCTCTCCCTCTACAGTACTCACTGCCCCTCCCCCTCCCTCTACAGTACTCACCGCCCCTCCCCCACCCCTCTACAGTACTCACTGCCCCTCCCCCTCCCCCTGCAGTACTCACTGCCCCTCCCCCTCCCTCTACAGTACTCACCGCCCCTCCCCCTCCCTCTACAGTACTCACTGCCTCTCCCCCTCCATCTACAGTACTCACTGCCCCTCCCCCTCCCTCTAAAGTACTCACTGCCCCTCCCCCTCCCCCTACAGTACTCACTGCCCCTCCCCCTCCCCTACTGTACTCACTGCCCCTCCCCCTCCCCTACAGTACTCACTGCCCCTCCCCCTCCCTCTACAGTACTCACTGCCCCTCCCCCTTCCCCTACAGTACTCACTGCCCCTCCCCCTCCCCCTACAGTACTCACCGCGCCTCCCCCTCCCCCTACAGTACTCACTGCACCTCCCCCTCCCCTACAGTACTCACTGCCCCTCCCCCTCCCTCTACAGTACTCACTGCCCCTCCCCCTCCCCCTACAGTACTCACCGCCCCTCCCCCTCCCTCTACAGTACTCACTGCCTCTCCCCCTCCCTCTACAGTACTCACTGCCCCTCCCCCTCCCTCTACAGTACTCACTGCCCCTCCCCCTCCCCCTACAGTACTCACTGCCCCTCCCCCTCCCCCTACAGTACTCACCGCCCCTCCCCCTCCCCCTACAGTACTCACTGCACCTCCCCCTCCCCTACAGTACTCACTGCCCCTCCCCCTCCCCCTACAGTACTCACCGCCCCTCCCCCTCTCCTCTACAGTACTCACCGCCCCTCCCCCTCCCCCTGCAGTACTCACTGCCCCTCCCCCTCCCTCTACAGTACTCACTGCCCCTCCCCCTACAGTACTCACCGCCCCTCCCCCTCCCCCTACAGTACTCACTGCCCCTCTCCCTCCCTCTACTGTACTCACCGCCCCTCCCCCTCCCCCGACAGTACTCACTGCCCCTCCCCCTCCCCCTGCAGTACTCACTGCCCCTCCCCTCCCTCTACAGTACTCACTGCCCCTCCCCCTCCCTCTACAGTACTCACCGCCCCTCCCCCTCTCTTCTACAGTACTCACTGCCCCTCCCCCTACAATACTCACTGCCCCTCCCCCTCCCTCTTGAGTACTCACTGCCCCTCCCCCTCCCCCTTCAGTACTCACCGCCCCTCCCCCTACCCCTACAGTACTCACTGCCCCTCCACCTCCCCCTACAGCACTCACCGCCCCTCCCCCTCCCCCTACAGTACTCACTCCCCCTCCCCCTCCCCCTACAGTACTCACTGCCCCTCCCCCACCCCCTGCAGTACTCACTGCCCCTCCCCCTCCCCCTACAGTACTCACTGCCCCTCCCCCTCCCCCAACACTACTCACTGCCCCTCCCCCACCTCCTGCAGTACTCACTGCCCCTCCCCCTCCCCCTACAGTACCACCTGCCCCTCCCCCTCACTCTCCAGTACTCACCGCCCCTCCCCCTCCCTCTACAGTACTCACTGCCCCTCCCCCTCCCTATACAGTACTCACTGCCCCTCCCCCTCCCCCTACAGTACTCACTGCCCCTCCCCCGCCCCCTACAGTACTCACTGCCCCTCCCCCTCCCTCTACAGTACTCACCGGCCCTCCCCCTCCCCCTACAGTACTCACCGCCCCGCCCCCGCCCCCTACAGTACTCAGTGCCCCTCCCCCTCCCCCTACAGCACTCACTGCCCCTCCCCCTCCCTCTACAGTACTCACCGGCACTCCCCCTCCCCCTACAGTACTCACCGCCCCTCCCCCTCCCCCTACAGTACTCACTGCCCCTCCCCCACCCCCTGCAGTACTCACTGCCCCTCCCCCTCCCCCTACAGTACTCACTGCCCCTCCCCCTCCCTCTACAGTACTCACCACCCCTCCCCCTCCCCTCTACAGTACTCACTGCCCCTCCCCCGCCCCCTGCAGTACTCACCGCCCCTCCCCCTCCCCCTGCAGTACTCACTGCCCCTCCCCCTCCCCTGCAGTACTTACTGCCCCTCCCCCGCCCCCTGCAGTACTCACCGCCCCTCCCCCTCCCCCTACAGTACTCACTGCCTCTCCCCCTCCCCCTACATTACTCACTGCCTCTCCCCCTCCCCCTGCAGTACTCACTGCCCCTCCCCCTCCCCCTGCAGTACTCACTGCCCCTCCCCCTCCCCCTGCAGTACTCACCGCCCCTCCCCCTCCCCCGACATTACTCACTGCCCCTCCCCCTCCCCCGACATTACTCACTGCCCCTCCCCCTCCCCTGCAGTACTCACTGCCCCTCCCCCGCCCCTCTACATTACTCACTGCCCCTCCCCCACCCCTCTACAGTACTCACCGCCCCTCCCCCACTCCTCTACAGTACTCACTGCCCCTCCCCCACCCCTCTACAGTACTCACTGCCCCTCCCCCTCCCCCTGCAGTACTCACTGCCCCTCCCCCTCCCTCTACAGTACTCACTGCCCCTCCCCCTCCCTCTACAGTACTCACCGCCCCTCCCCCTCCCTCTACAGTACTCACTGCCCCTCCCTCTCCCTCTACAGTACTCACTGCCCCTCCCCCTCCCTCTACAGTACTCACCGCCCCTCCCCCTCCCCATACAGTACTCACCGCCCCTCCCCTCCCTCTACAGTACTCACCGCCCTTCCCCCTCCGCTCTACAGTACTCACTGTCCCTCCCCCTCCCTCTACAGTACTCACCGCCCCTCCCCCTCCCCCTACAGTACTCACCGCCCCTCCCCCTCCCCCTTCAGTACTCACTGCCCCTCCCCCTCCCTCTACAGTACTCACTGCCCCTCCCCTCCCTCTACAGTACTCACTGCCCCTCCCCCTCCCTCTACAGTACTCACTGCCCCTCCCCTTCCCTCTACAGTACTCACCGCCCCTCCCCCTCCCCCTTCAGTACTCACTGCCCCTCCCCCTCCCTCTACAGTACTCACTGCCCCTCCCCTCCCTCTACAGTACTCACCGCACCTCCCCCTCCCTCTACAGTACTCACCGCCCCTCCCCCTCCCCTCTACAGTACTCACTGCCCCTCCCCCTCCCTCTACAGTACTCACCGCTCCTCCCCTCCCCCTACAGTACTCACTGCCCCTCCCCCTCCCTCTACAGTACTCACTGCCCCTCCCCCTCCCCTCTACAGTACTCACCGCCCCTCCCCCTCCCCTCTACAGTACTCACTGCCCCTCCCCCTCCCTCTACAGTACTCACCGCTCCTCCCCTCCCCCTACAGTACTCACCGCCCCTCCCCCTCCCTCTACAGTACTCACTGCCCCTCCCCCTCCCTCTACAGTACTCACCGCCCCTCCCCCTCCCTCTACAGTACTCACTGCCCCTCCCCCTCCCTCTACAGTACTCACCGCCCCTCCCCCTCCCTCTACAATACTCACCGCCCCTCCCCCGCCCCTCTACAGTACTCAGCTCCCCTCCCCCTCGCCTACATTACTCACTGCCCCTCCCCCTCCCCCTACAGTACTCACTGCCCCTCCCCCTCCCCTCTACAGTACTCACCGCCCCTCCCCCTCCCCTCTACAGTACTCACTGCCCCTCCCCCTCCCTCTACAGTACTCACTGCCCCTCCCCCCACCCCTCTACATTACTCAGCTCCCCTCCCCCCGCCCCTCAACAGTACTCAGCTCCCCTCCCCCCGCCCCTCTACAGTACTCACCTCCCCTCCCCCCACCCCTCTACAGTACTCAGCTCCCCTCCCCCGCCCCTCTACAGTACTCACCTCCCCTCCCCTGCCCATTGTGACTGACTTCTGGTCCGCTTAAAAAAAGCAACAAAGAGCTGAATTTACCAAAAGAGGCGACCTCATCTGACGCGGCAGAAAAAACACTTGAGCTGCGGAAGGTGAGGCCGTGTTGGACGGGGGGAAATTTCGGTCCCGCTGTCTGTTGTCTGAGTTCAAGATCTGCTGTATTTTCAAAGGACAAGCGGTGAGGAAACAGAGTGAGGTAGTTGGCCCGCGAGACTGAGAAAATGTGCGAAACATCAGAATCTGTTTCTTTCGCAAAAGCAAGGGTATAAAGACAGCATGGTCGTGGAGGTGGTCCGGGAGCAGACCAGGTGCAGCAATCTAGAATTAACCCCCTGTTTAAGAAAGGAGGGTGGGACAAAACTGGAAACTTCAGGCCAGTTAACCTGACATGAATAGTTGGAAAAATGTTCTAATCTATTATTAGGGACATAGTAACAAAGCACTTAGAAAATCGCAATATGGTTAACACGTGTTTATGAAATGGAAATCGTGTGTAACAAATCTGTTAAGGGTTTTTTTGAACTTGTAATGTGGATAAGGGGGAACCAGTGGATGTAGTGTATTTGGATTTTCAAAATTAGGGCTCATGGGATTGGGGGTAATATGATGATGGATTGAGGATTGGTTAACAGACAGAAAACAGAGAGTAGGAATAAATGGTCATTTTCGGGTGGGCAGGCTGTAACTAGTGGGGTGCCGCAAGGATCGGGGCCTGGGCCCCAGCTATTCACAATCTATATCAATGATTTGGATGAAGGGACTGACTTGTAATATATCCACATTTGCTGACAATACAAAGTTATGTGGGAATGTAAGTTGTGAGGAGGATGCAAAGAGACTGCAAGGGGATATAGACAGGTTTAGTGAGTGGGTAAGAACAGGGCAAATGGAGAAATATGAAGTTATCCACTTTGGTAGGAAAAGTAGAAAAGTAGAGTATTATTTAAATGGTGAGAGATTGGGAAATGTTGGTGTTCAGAGGGACCTGGGTGTCCTTGTACACCAATCACTGAAAGTTAACATGCAGCTACAGCAAGCAATTAAGAAAGCAAATAGTATGTTGGCCTTTATTACAGGAGGATTTGAGTATAAGCGTAAAGACGTCTTACTGCAAATTATATCGGGCCCTGGTGAGACCACACCTGGAGTATTGTGCACAGTTCTGGTCTCCTTACCTAAGGAAGGATATACTTGCCATAGAGGGAGTGTAACGAAGGTTCACCAGACTGATTCCTGGGATGGGGGGGTTGTCCTATGAGGAGAGATTGAGCAGATTAGGTCGATATTTTCTCGAGTTTAGAAGAATGAGGTGATCTCATTGAAACATACAAAATTCTTACAGGGCTTGACAGGGTAGATGCTGAGAGGATGTTTCCTCGGGGAATCTAGAATAAGGGGTCGGCCATTTAGGATTGAGAGGAGGAGAAATTTCTTCTCTCGGGGTGGTGAATCTTTGGAATTCTGTGCCCCAGAGGGCTGTGGAAGCTCAGTCTGTGAGTATATTCAAGACTGAGAGCGATAGATTTTTGGATACTAAGGGAATCAAGGGATATGGGGATAGTGCAGAAAAGTGGAGTTGAGGTTGAAGATTAGCCATGATCTCATTGAATGGCTCGAGCGGCCGAATGGCCGACTGCTGCTCCTATTTCTTATGTTCTTCCCACGTCTTATGTAATCCTAAAGCAGAAGAATTTGACCATTCCGAGTTTCGAGTTATTCTTCTAACTAAGGCTGTAAATATCTCTATCTGTAAAACTGTTGTGTTTTGATGTCAATAAAACCAATTATTTAAAGAAGTTTTCGCCTTTGGTTGATGCTTACCTCTAGGTACCTCTCCGCCACTGGGGTCTCCTTGCCTCATGCCTGGGCCTGTTGTCGACTCAGACTCAGATAGAGATTGATTGCCCTGGTTAGTCAACACAGCGCCTTTAATGTAGTACTCCATCTCAAGGCACTTCACAGGAGCGTTGTCAAACAACATTCGACACGGAGGCACACAAGGAGATGTTAGGGCAGATAACCAAATGTTTGATCAAAGAGGTAGGTTTTAAAGAGCAGGAGGAAAGAGAAGCAGTGAGGTGGAGAGTCTTAGGGAGAGATTTCCAGAGATTAGGGCCTCAACAGATGAAGTCATGGCCGCCAAAGGTGGAGTGTTTAACATTGGGGCTGCACAAGAGGCCAGAATTGGAGGAATGCAGATGGGTTGTGGAGCTGGAGGAGATTACAGAGATAGGGAAGGGCAAGGGATAATGGGTCATCGGGACTTCATGTGAGTTAGGGTACAGGCAGCAGAGTTTTGCATGAACTGGTTTATGTAGGGTGGAAGATGAGAGGACGGCCAGGAGAGTGTTGGTGTAGTTAAGTCTCGAGGTAACAAAGGCATGGATGAGGGTTTCAGCAGGGATTAGCTTGGTCAGGGTGGAGACGGGCGATGTTACGGAGGTGGAAGTAGGTGGACTTGGTGATGGCGAGGATATGGGGTCAGAAGCTGATCTCAAATACCACACCAATGTTGCAAACAGTCTGGTTCAGCCGCAGATATTTGCCAGGAAAAGGGATGGAGTCAGTGGCTAGGGAGCGCAGTTTGTGACGGGGCCAAAGACAATGGCTTTGGTCTTCCCAATATTTACTTGAAAGAAATTTCTGCTCATCCAGTACAGAGTCAGAGAGAGTGTGGTGCCTCACAGGAAGAGGCTACTCGGTCCATCGAGTCTGCACCAGCTCTTTCAAAGAGCAATCCAGTTCGTCCCACTTGCCTGCTCTTTCCCACATGCCAGCAATTGTTTCCCCTTCAAGTATTGATCCAATTGCCTTTAGAAACCAACTATTGAATGTGTATCCATCCCCCATCAAGCAGTGCACTTCAATTCCCACCAACAGTTGCAGCAAAACCTTTTTCCTCCTCTGGTTCTTTTGCCAATCACCTTAAAACTACTGGAATTTGGACAAGCAGTCTGACAATTTAGTATCGTGGAGTGGTCCACACGGGTAGTGGTGAGGGAGAGCTCTCATGTGGAACCTGGCTTGTTTTTGGATAGTGTCACGGAGGCTCAGTATGTAGATGGAAAATGGGAGAGGGCGAAGGATAGATGGGTGGGGGAGTAGAGAGGGAAGTGCAGGAACAGGAGAACAATGTGTTGCAGATTAGGAAGGGCAGAGAGTAACCAGATTGACAAATATTCTTGGAAAATTTCCCCCCATATCCCATTCCCCCCATGATTCCTGTGAGAACCATAACATCACCAATATCTAAGTTTGTTTGTACCTTCTCTTGTGGTACTGAACCAGATCTCTGTAACCTTCTCCAGCCCCTACACCCCTCCCTATCTCTGTAACCTCCTCCAGCCCCTACACCCCTCCCTATCTCTGAAACTCCCTCCAGCCCTACACACCTTCCTATCTCTGTAACCTCCTCCAGCCCTACACCCCTCCCTATCTCTGAAACCCCCTCCAGCCCCTACATTCCTCCCTATCTCTGTAACCTCCTCCAGCCCCTACACCCCTCCCTATCTCTGTAACCCCCACCAGCCCCACCACCCCTCCCTATCTCTGTAACCTCCTCCAGCCCCTACACCCCTCCTATCTCTGTAACCTCCTCCAGCTCCTACACCTCTCCCTATCTCTGTAACCTCCTCCAGCCCCTGCACCCCTCCCTATCTCTGTAACCTCCTCCAGCCCTACACCTCTCCCTATTTCTGTAATCTCCTCCAGCCCCTACACCCCTCCCTATCTTTGTAACCTCCTCCAGCCCTACACCTCTCCCTATTTCTGTAACCTCCTCCAGCCCCTACACCCCTCCCTATCTCTGTAACCTCCTCCAGCAGCTACACCCCTCCCTATCTCTGTAACCTCCTCCAGCCCCTACACCTCTCCCTATTTCTGTAACCTCCTCCAGCAGCTACACCCCTCCCTATCTCTGTAACCTCCTCCAGCCCTACACCTCTCCCTATTTCTATAATCTCCTCCAGCCCCTACACCCCTCCCTATCTCTGTAACCTCCTCCAGCAGCTACACCCCTCCCTGTGATGTATGTAACACTCAAATCTCTGACTCCACACAGCCTGGTGTTGTAGTAACTGCTGTGACCTTAGTCCTTTATTGTGTAACTCCAGAGTGCCTCCCAGGTGTGGTAGGCAGCCTTTTATACTCTGTCTTGCAGGTACTTTCAGGTCTCCCACCACAGCGCCCTCTGTGGTGCACCATTGTACTTATACATTTAATGTAACTGGACAATACATAACATCTCACGCCCACCCCCCCCCCCCAGTTCCAAAAGCACATTGCCAGAAACCTCGGCCTTGTTCGTCCTGGTTGATTGGTGTGATTGTTGTTGACTCACCTGGGCTATCTGTTGGGATTGCCCTTTCCTCAGGTTGTTCCCTATGTCTGTCCACCAGGTGTGGTGCAAGTTCCACATTGTAGTCTGCCTCTGGTTCAGCAGTGTTGTTGGTAAATCTGCTTTTGACTTGGTCTACATGCCCCCGGCAGGTTTGGCCATTGTCCATTTGTACCACCAGTAGCCTGTTTCCTTTCTTGCCCGTTACTGTCCCTGCAAGCCATTTGGGACCCCTGCCATAGTTTAGTACAAACACTTTGTCCCCTACCTCATTCCATCTCCCCCTCGAATTTCTGTCATGGTACTCAGTCAGCTTACGGCGCTTTGCCTCAACGATTTCGTGCATGTCTGGGAGGATTAATGAGAGCCTTGTTTTTAAAGTCCTTTTCATCAACAGTTGCGCGGGGGGATCCCAGTCAGTGAGTGCGGACGAGATCTGTATGCCAGCAGCAGTCACGACAGGCGACCCTGCAGCGTGGGACCTTGGATTTTATGCATGCCTTGTTTAATGATTTGCACTGCTCTCTCCACCTGGCCGTTGGAGGCCGGCTTGAACGGTGCCGTCTTGATGTGATTTATGCCGTGGTCAATTATAAAGTCTTGGAATTCTGCGCTGGTGAAGCACGGACCATTGTCACTGACCAATATGTCAGGGATTCCGTGCGTTGCAAACATGGTTGCGAGGCTCTCCACAGTGGTGGAGGTTGTGCTCGAGTTTAAAATGGTGCATTCAATCCACTTTGAAAATGCATCTACAACTACGAGGAACATTTTTCTACGTGAACTGCGACCACAGTTTGGTAGGCCAGGGCCAGGGGCTCAGTGGAGCCTCCCTGGGGGCATTACTGAGTTGGGCACAAATGGTGCACCTTCGGATGCAGAGCTCCAAGTCCGCGTCAGTACCAGGCCACCAGACATGGGATCTGGCTATGGCCTTCATGAGAACAATCCCCGGGTGCTCGCGGTGGAGCTCCCGGACAAATGCCTCTCTGCCTCGCAGAGGCATGACTACTCGGCTGCCCCACATCAGGCAGTCTGCTTGTAGTGATAGCTCATGTATGCGCCTGTGAAAGAGTTTTAATTCCTCGGGACAGGCATCGCGAGCCTCTGCCCAGTCACCGGTTAGGACACATCTTTTTACTAAGGATAACGTGGGGTCGCTGGCCGTCCCGGCTCTGATTTGGCGAGCCATCATGGGCGAACCTGTGGACTCAAAGGCATTGATTGCCATGACTATCTCACAGTCCTGTTCGTCAGACCCTTCCGTGGTCGCCAGGGGTAGGCTGCTGAGCGCGTCGGCACAGTTGTCTGTGCCTGGTCTGTGCCTTATGGTATAGTCGTAGGACGCCAGCATGAGTGCCCACCGTTGAATGCGCGCCGAGGCGTTAGCGCTTATTGCCTTGCTCTCGGATAGGAGGGACGTGAGGGGCTTGTGGTCGGTTTCTAACGCGAACTTAGCCCCGAAAAGGTATTGCTGCATCTTTTTGACACCGTACACGCACGCAAGCGCCTCCTTCTCTATCATTCCGTACCCGCGCTCCGCCTGCGAAAGTGACCCGGAGGCATAAGCTATGGGTTGTAATTTGCCCGCACAATTGACATGTTGTAAAACGCACCCGACCCCATACGCTGACGCATCGCATGTGAGAACTAGCTTTTTACCTGGGTCAAAGAAAGTCAAAACACTGTTGGAACACAGAAGGTTGCGTGCCTTATTGAAGGCGCGTTCCTGGGCATCCCCCCAAAATCAATCGCACCCCTTTCTGAGTAGCACGTGGAGAGGCTCCAGCAGCGTGCTTAAGTTCTGCATAAAGTTCCCAAAGTAATTGAGTAGCCCGAGAAAGGTGCGCAGTTCTGAGACATTCCGGGGCCTGGGTGCCAGGCGAATCGCTTCTGTTTTGGACTCTGTTGGGCGGATTCCATCAGCGGCAATTCTTCTGCCCAAAAATTCAACCTCGAGTGCATGAAACAGACACTTGGATTTCTTTGACTCGTAGGCCTACCCGATCCAACCGCTTTAGTACTTCCTCCAAATTACGGAGATGGGAGTCGGTGTCCCTGCCCGTGATAAGTATGTCGTCTTGAAATACAACCGTCCCCGGGATGGACTTGAGTAGACTCTCCATGTTGCACTGGAATATGGCAGCTGCCGACCTGATGCTGAATGGGCATCGATTGTACATGAAAAGGCCTCGATGTGTGTTGATGGTGGTGAGTAGCTTGGATTCCTCGGTCGATTCTTGCGTCATATATGCAGACATGAGGTCTAATTTTGAGAAAGCTTTACCTCCAGCCAATGTGGCAAATAAGTCCTCCGCTCTGGGCAGCGGGTACTGGTCCTGTAGGGAGACTCTGTTTATGGTAGATTTGTAGTCCCCACAGATTCGTACGGATCCATCAGGATGATGGGACTTGCCCAGTTGCTAAATTCCACAGGTGATATAATGCCTTCCCGCAGAAGCCTGTCTAGTTCGTGTTCAATCTTTCCCTCATCACATAGGGTACAGCTCTGGCCTTGTGATGGACCGGTCTAGCATCCTGTGTGATGTAGATTTTGACTTTGGCCCCTTTGAAAGTGCCCACACCTGGCTGAAAGTGATGTTCAAATCGCTTTATAACTGTTGAGCAGGAGGTCCATTCCTCTAATGACATGGTATGGACATCATCCCATTTCCAGTTTAGTTTTGCCAGACAGCTTCTCCCCAGCAGTGCTGGGGGGGTCTCCGGGGACAATCCACAGGGGAAGTCGGTTCACTGTCCCTTTGTGTGTGACAGAGAGAATGGCACTGCCGAGGACTGGTACGATTTCTTTGGTATAGCTCCTTAGTTTGGTGTCGACCCTTGTGAGTTTTGGTCTGTCTCTTTTATGCGGCCACAGTTGTTCAAATTGTTGAGCGCCCATGAGAGATTGACTCGCTCCTGTATCCAGCTCCAGGTTGACAGATATCCCATTGAGTAGGACCCTCATCATTATAGGAGGCGTCCTGTTGTAGGAGCAGCGGCCATTGATCGTGTTGATCCGCTGTACCTCGGTGTCCCGGGTACTGTCCCCATTGTCTTCTGATCCGCTTTCCGATCCATCCGATTCGTATACCAGCCGAGCTGCTGTTTTTCTGCACATGTGGGCCAGATGCCCTGTATAGTTGCAGTTTCTGCAACCAGCATGCTGAAATCAACATCCCCTTGATGAGTGCCTTCCCCCACATCTCCAGCACAGACCGCTTCCATTGTTTCCGAAGGATGAGCTGCGTCTGGCTGATCTCTCTTGAGCTTCTCTCAGTTTGTAGTTGATTGCTCGCATTGTGGGTTGATGAGGTGTGAACGGCCGTTCCTGTGGCCCTTGATGGCTTCTGGTGCCACTGCCTGCTGTCGAGAGCCTGTTGTCCCGGTTTTGTCTGTGTGTGGGGGTAGCAGCTTGTCTAATGCTGTGAACTCCTTGTTCTGATATTTCGTTAGTTGTCGTACCTGCATTGTAAATCAACCTCGTTTCTTCTTCCGCTACCAAGAATGTCTTTGCAACCAGAGCTGCTGCCTCTAAGGTCAGGTTCTTGGTCTCTATGAGCTTTTGGAATATGCCTGCGTGGCCTATTCCTTCAATGAAAAAGTCTCTCAGCATTTCTCTCCTCAGTTCATCAGAGAACTCACATAAACTAGCCAACCTCCGAAGTTCCGCCACGAAGTCGGGTATGCTCTGGCCCACACAGCGTCTGTAGTTGTAGAACCTGTGTCTGGCCATGTGTAGGCTGCTCGCTGGCTTCAGGTGGTCTCTTACCAATGTGCTCAATTCTTCAAATGACTTGCTTGCTGGTTTCTCGGGTGCCAGCAGGTCCTTCATTAAAGCGTATGTTTTCGAGCCACAGCTGGTCAAGAGATGGGCTCTTCTCTTGTCTGCTTTGTCATCTCCTAACCAGTCTTTGGTTACAAAGCTTTGCTGGAGCCTTCTATAAAGTCCTCCCAATTGTCTCCCGCATTGTACTTTTCATCTGATCCGTTGTTCGCCATTCTGTGGATTCTGTAATCCCGTAACTCGTCGCCACTGTAAAGTCCTGTCCCCTCAGTACAGATTCACACGAGGCATGTAGTGAAGTCAAGGTCACTCTGGACCTGCACCTTTATTTCACAGCTCTGGAATGTTGCACTTGCCTGAGACCTGTCCTTATATACCTGTCTCTTGCAAGTGCACCCCTGGTAGTAAGGTATGCTGGTAGTTGCAGGTCATATCTTATTACAGTCATGTATAGCATGTTAGGATACAGTTATATATAATAATGTAAGATACATGACAGATTCGATTAGCCCCGCTCGGCGGACTCTGAGCTCCAGGACCCCGAGGTCCGTGCTCTCTGCCCTGGGCAGAGCCACGTTCTGCAGTTTTGTCCGTGGTGGCGCTATCCTGTGGACAGTGCCTGCCGGGTTCGAGACTGTGTGGATCATTTGTTTGGTGAAGCAAGTCGAGGTCATATATGCCCGGCTGATGGTGATGGCCTGTCAGGGTGACTGTGGGTTCCGTGGCTAGCAGCTTGTGAAGGAGGCCCTCATGGCCAATCCCCATAACAAAACGTCCCGCAATGCCTCGTCACGGTGTGCCCCAAAATCACACGGCATCGCGAGTCTCCTGAGGTCCGCAGCATATTTAGTGACATCCTGGCCCTCAGGTCTGCAGTGATGGTAGAATTTGTGCCTGGCCGTGAGGATACTCTCCTTCGGTTTCAGTTGGTCACGAATGAATTCGATCAACTCCTCATATGACTTGTCCCTGGCACTCGCGGGTGCCAGCAAATCCCTGATGAGACAGTAAACCTCATCGCCAGAACTGGAAAGCAACATCGCCTTACGCTTATCTCTCAGTGTGTCCGTGCTCCCCGTCAGGTCGTTTGCCATAAAGTAGTACTCCAGCCTTTCCGTAAAGGCCTCCCAATCATTGCCCACCGTAAAATCCTTTAACGAGCCCAGAGTAGGCATGGTTGTGTGAAGCTCGTCCGTGTCCTCGTCGCCAATGTGATGTATGTAGCACTCAAATCACTGACTCCACACAGTCTGGTGTTGTAGTAACTGCTGTGACCTTAGTCCTTTATTGTGTAACTCCAGAGTGCTCCTCAGGTGTGGTGAGCAGCCTTTTATACTCTGTCTCGCAGGTACTTTCAGGTCTCCCACTACAGTGCCCCTTGTAGCGCACCATTGTACTTATACATTTAATGTACCTGGACAATACATAACACTCCCTATCTCTGTAATCTCGTCCAGCCCCACACTACTCCCTTTTTCTGCAATCCCCTCTAACGCTACACCCCTCCCTATCTCTGTAAGCCCCTCCAGCCCTACACCCCTCCCTATCTCTGTAACCTCCTCCAGCCCTACACTCCTCCTGATCTCTGTAACCTCCTCCAGCCGTACACACCTCCCTATCTCTGTAAGCCCCTCCAGCCCTACACTCCTCCCTATCTCTGTAACCTCCTCCAGCCGTACACACCTCCCTATCTCTGTAACCTCCTCCAGCCGTACACACCTCCCTATCTCTGTAACCTACTCCAGCCCCTACACCCCTCCCTATCTCTGCAACTCCTCCAGCCCTACACCCCTCCCTATCTCTGTAACCTACTCCAGCCCCTACACCCCTCCTTATCTCTGTAATCTCCTCCAGCCCCTACACCCCTCCCTATCTCTGTAACCTCCTCCACCCCTACACCCCTCCCTATCTCTGTAAGCCCCTCCAGCCCTACACCCCTCCCTATCTGTAACCTCCTCCAGCCCTACACCCCTCCCTATATCTGTAACCTCCTCCAGCCCGAGAGCTCTGTGCTCCGCTAATTCTGACGTCTTGTACATTTCCGATTTTAATCACCCCACCTTTGGCGGCCGTCCCTTCAACTAAGCTCTGAAATTCTCTCCCTAAACCTCTCCGCCTTCTTTAACAACAACAGTAACACCTTGCATGTATACAGCGCCTAGAATAAAGTAAAACGTCATGAAGCAATTCACAGGATGAAAGCAAACAAAACGTGACATAGGGGATATAAGGACGTATGAGAATCAGGTTTTACGGAGCATCTTAAAGGAGGGGAGAGAGTTGGAGAGATTTAGGGAGGGAATTCCAGAGCTTGGGGCCTTGGCAGCTGAAGGCATGGCCACTAAATGTGCACCTTCAGGGGGGGCGGGGGAGAGGTGAGGGGGGCAATGGTGGAGGGAGCGCTGTGAACGGTATATGGGAGCGGTGGACAGTATATGTGAGCTGTGAATGGTATATGTGAGCTGTGAACAGTATATGTGAGATGTGAATGGTATATATGAGCTGTGAACGGTATATGTGAGCTGTGAACTGTATATATGAGCTGTGAACGGTATGTGTGAGCTGTGAACGGTATATGTTGGCTGTGAACGGTATATGTGGGCTGTGAACGGTATGTGTGATCTGTGAACGCTATATGTGGGCTGTGAACGGTATGTGTGGGCTGTGAATGGTATGTGTGGGCTGTGAACGGTATGTGTGAGCTGTGAACGGTATGTGTGGGCTGTGAACGGTATATGTGGGCTGTGAACGATATATGTGGGCTGTGAACGGTATATGTGGGCTGTGAACGGTATATGTGAGCTGTGAGCGGTATATGCGGGCTGTGAACAGTATGTGCGAGCTGTGAACGGTATGTGTGAGCTGTGAACGGTATATGTGGGCTGTGAACGGTATGTGTGGGCTGTGAATGGTATGTGTGAGCTGTGAACGGTATATGTGGGCTGTGAACGGTATACGTGGGCTGTGAACGGTATGTGTGAGCTGTGAATGGTATATGTGGGCTGTGAACGGTATGTGTGGGCTGTGAACGGTATATTTGGGCTGTGAACGGTATGTGTGGGCTGTGAACGGTATGTGTGGGCTGTGAACGGTATGTGTGGGCTGTGAACGGTATATGTGGGCGGTGAACGGTATATGTGGGCTGTGAACGGTATGTGTAGGCTGTGAACGGTATGTGTGCGCTGTGAACGGTATGTGTGGGATGTGAACGGTATGTGTGAGCTGTGAACGATATGTGTGGGATGTGAACGGTATGTGTGGGCTGTGAACGGTATGTGTGGGCTGTGAACGGTATGTGTGGGCTGTGAACGGTATGTGTGGGCTGTGAACGATATATGTGGGCTGTGAACGGTATATGTGGGCTGTGAACGGTATATGTGAGCTGTGAGCGGTATATGCGGGCTGTGAACAGTATGTGCGAGCTGTGAACGGTATGTGTGAGCTGTGAACGGTATATGTGGGCTGTGAACGGTATGTGTGGGCTGTGAATGGTATGTGTGAGCTGTGAACGGTATATGTGGGCTGTGAACGGTATGTGTGGGCTGTGAACGGTATGTGTGAGCTGTGAACGGTATGTGTGAGCTGTGAACGGTATGTGTGGGCTGTGAACGGTATGTGTGGGCTGTGAACGGTATGTGTGGGCTGTGAACGGTATATTTGGGCTGTGAACGGTATGTGTGAGCTGTGAACGGTATGTGTGGGCTGTGAACGGTATGTGTGGGCTGTGAACGGTATGTGTGGGCTGTGAACGGTATATTTGGGCTGTGAACGGTATGTGTGGGCTGTGAACGGTATATTTGGGCTGTGAACGGTATGTGTGGGCTGTGAACGGTATGTGTGGGCTGTGAACGGTATGTGTGGGCTGTGAACGGTATGTGTGGGCTGTGAACGGTATATTTGGGCTGTGAACGGTATGTGTGGGCTGTGAACGGTATGTGTGGGCTGTGAACGGTATGTGTGGGCTGTGAACGGTATATGTGGGCTGTGAACGATATATGTGGGCTGTGAACGGTATGTGTGGGCTGTGAACGGTATATGTGGGCTGTGAACGGTATATGTGGGCTGTGAACGGTATGTTTGGGCTGTGAACGGTATGTGTGAGCTGTGAACGGTATGTGTGGGCTGTGAACGGTATATGTGGGCTGTGAACGGTATGTTTGGGCTGGGAACGGTATATGTGGGCTGTGAACGATATATGTGGGCTGTGAACGGTATGTGTGGGCTGTGAACGGTATATGTGGGCTGTGAACGGTATATGTGGGCTGTGAACGGTATGTTTGGGCTGTGAACGGTATGTGTGAGCTGTGAACGGTATGTGTGGGCTGTGAACGGTATGTGTGGGCTGCGAACGGTATATGTGGGCTGTGAACGGTATATGTGGGCTGTGAACGGTATGTTTGGGCTGTGAACGGTATGTGTGAGCTGTGAACGGTATGTGTGGGCTGTGAACGGTATATGTGGGCTGTGAACGGTATGTGTGGGCTGTGAACGGTATGTGTGGGCTGTGAACGGTATGTGTGGGCTGTGTACGGTATATTTGGGCTGTGAACGGTATGTGTGGGCTGTGAACGGTATGTGTGGGCTGTGAACGGTATGTGTGGGCTGTGAACGGTATATTTGAGCTGTGAACGGTATGTGTGCGCTGTGAACGGTATGTTTGGGCTGTGAACGGTATGTGTGGGCTGTGAACGGTATATTTGAGCTGTGAACAGTATGTGTGCGCTGTGAACGGTATGTTTGGGCTGTGAACGGTATGTTTGGGCTGTGAACGGTATGTGTGGGCTGTGAACGGTATATGTGGGCTGTGAACGGTATGTGTGGGCTGTGAACGGTATATGTGGGCTGTGAACGGTATATGTGGGCTGTGAACGGTATGTGTGGGCTGTGAACGGTATGTTTGGGCTGTGAACGGTATGTGTCGGCTGTGAACGGTATATTTGGGCTGTGAACGGTATGTGTGGGCTGTGAACGGTATATTTGGGCTGTGAACGGTATGTGTGGGCTGTGAACGGGAAATGTGGGCTGTGAACGGTATGTGTGGGCTGTGAAAGGTATGTTTGGGCTGTGAACGGTATGTGTGGGCTGTGAACGGTATATTTGGGCTGTGAACGGTATATGTGGGCTGTGAAAGGTATGTTTGGGCTGTGAACGGTATGTGTGGGCTGTGAACGGTATGTGTGGGCTGTGAACGGTATGTGTGGGCTGTGAACGGTATATGTGGGCTGTGAACGGTATGTGTGGGCTGTGAACGGTATGTGTGGGCTGTGAACGGTATATGTGGGCTGTGAACGGTATGTGTGGGCTGTGAACGGTATGTGTGGGCTGTGAACGGTATGTGTGGGCTGTGAACGGTATATGTGGGCTGTGAACGGTATGTGTGGGCTGTGAACGGTATGTGTGGGCTGTGAACGGTATATGTGGGCTGTGAACGGTATGTGTGGGCTGTGAACGGTATGTGTGGGCTGTGAACGGTATGTGTGGGCTGTGAACGGTATGTGTGAGCTGTGAACGCGGTATGTGTGAGCTGTGAACGGTATATGTGGGCTGTGAACGGTATGTGTGGGCTGTGAACGGTATGTTTGGGCTGTGAACGGTATGTGTGGGCTGTGAACGGTATGTGTGAGCTGTGAACGCGGTATGTGTGAGCTGTGAACGCGGTATACGTGGGCTGTGAACGGTATGTGTGTGCTGTGAACGGTATGTGTGGGCTGTGAACGGTATATTTGGGCTGTGAACGGTATGTGTGGGCTGTGAACGGTATGTGTGAGCTGTGAACGGTATGTGTGGGCTGTGAACGGTATGTGTGGGCTGTGAACGGTATATGTGGGCTGTGAACGGTATGTGTGGGCTGTGAACGGTATGTTTGGGCTGTGAACGGTATGTGTCGGCTGTGAACGGTATATTTGGGCTGTGAACGGTATGTGTGGGCTGTGAACGGTATATTTGGGCTGTGAACGGTATGTGTGGGCTGTGAACGGGAAATGTGGGCTGTGAACGGTATGTGTGGGCTGTGAAAGGTATGTTTGGGCTGTGAACGGTATGTGTGGGCTGTGAACGGTATATTTGGGCTGTGAACGGTATATGTGGGCTGTGAAAGGTATGTTTGGGCTGTGAACGGTATGTGTGGGCTGTGAACGGTATGTGTGGGCTGTGAACGGTATGTGTGGGCTGTGAACGGTATGTGTGGGCTGTGAACGGTATGTGTGGGCTGTGAACGGTATATGTGGGCTGTGAACGGTATGTGTGGGCTGTGAACGGTATGTGTGGGCTGTGAACGGTATGTGTGGGCTGTGAACGGTATATGTGGGCTGTGAATGGTATGTGTGGGCTGTGAACGGTATGTGTGGGCTGTGAACGGTATATGTGGGCTGTGAACGGTATGTGTGGGCTGTGAACGGTATGTGTGGGCTGTGAACGGTATGTGTGGGCTGTGAACGGTATGTGTGAGCTGTGAACGCGGTATGTGTGAGCTGTGAACGGTATATGTGGGCTGTGAACGGTATGTGTGGGCTGTGAACGGTATGTTTGGGCTGTGAACGGTATGTGTGGGCTGTGAACGGTATGTGTGAGCTGTGAACGCGGTATGTGTGAGCTGTGAACGCGGTATACGTGGGCTGTGAACGGTATGTGTGTGCTGTGAACGGTATGTGTGGGCTGTGAACGGTATGTGTGGGCTGTGAACGGTATATTTGGGCTGTGAACGGTATGTGTGGGCTGTGAACGGTATGTGTGAGCTGTGAACGGTATGTGTGGGCTGTGAACGGTATGTGTGGGCTGTGAACGGTATATGTGGGCTGTGATAGGTATATGTGGGCTGTGAACGGTATGTTTGGGTTGTGAACGGTATGTGTGGGCTGTGAACGGTATATGTGGGCTGTGAACGGTATATGTGGGCTGTGAACGGTATGTGTGATCTGTGAACGGTATATGTGGGCTGTGAACGGTATGTGTGGGCTGTGAATGGTATGTGTGGGCTGTGAACGGTATGTGTGGGCTGTGAACGGTATGTGTGAGCTGTGAACGGTATGTGTGGGCTGTGAACGGTATATGTGGGCTGTGAACGATATATGTGGGCTGTGAACGGTATATGTGGGCTGTGAACGGTATATGTGAGCTGTGAGCGGTATATGCGGGCTGTGAACAGTATGTGCGAGCTTTGAACGGTATGTGTGAGCTGTGAACGGTATATGTGGGCTGTGAACGGTATGTGTGGGCTGTGAATGGTATGTGTGAGCTGTGAACGGTATATGTGGGCTGTGAACGGTATATGTGGGCTGTGAATGGTATGTGTGAGCTGTGAACGGTATATGTGCGCTGTGAACGGTATGTGTGGGCTGCGAACGGTATATTTGGGCTGTGAACGGTATGTGTGGGCTGTGAACGGTATGTGTGGGCTGTGAACGGTATGTTTGGGCTGGGAACGGTATATGTGGGCTGTGAACGATATATGTGGGCTGTGAACGGTATGTGTGGGCTGTGAACGGTATATGTGGGCTGTGAACGGTATATGTGGGCTGTGAACGGTATGTTTGGGCTGTGAACGGTATGTGTGAGCTGTGAACGGTATGTGTGGGCTGTGAACGGTATGTGTGGGCTGCGAACGGTATATGTGGGCTGTGAACGGTATATGTGGGCTGTGAACGGTATGTTTGGGCTGTGAACGGTATGTGTGAGCTGTGAACGGTATGTGTGGGCTGTGAACGGTATATGTGGGCTGTGAACGGTATGTGTGGGCTGTGAACGGTATGTGTGGGCTGTGAACGGTATGTGTGGGCTGTGTACGGTATATTTGGGCTGTGAACGGTATGTGTGGGCTGTGAACGGTATGTGTGGGCTGTGAACGGTATGTGTGGGCTGTGAACGGTATATTTGAGCTGTGAACGGTATGTGTGCGCTGTGAACGGTATGTTTGGGCTGTGAACGGTATGTGTGGGCTGTGAACGGTATATTTGAGCTGTGAACAGTATGTGTGCGCTGTGAACGGTATGTTTGGGCTGTGAACGGTATGTTTGGGCTGTGAACGGTATGTGTGGGCTGTGAACGGTATATGTGGGCTGTGAACGGTATGTGTGGGCTGTGAACGGTATATGTGGGCTGTGAACGGTATATGTGGGCTGTGAACGGTATGTGTGGGCTGTGAACGGTATGTTTGGGCTGTGAACGGTATGTGTCGGCTGTGAACGGTATATTTGGGCTGTGAACGGTATGTGTGGGCTGTGAACGGTATATTTGGGCTGTGAACGGTATGTGTGGGCTGTGAACGGGAAATGTGGGCTGTGAACGGTATGTGTGGGCTGTGAAAGGTATGTTTGGGCTGTGAACGGTATGTGTGGGCTGTGAACGGTATATTTGGGCTGTGAACGGTATATGTGGGCTGTGAAAGGTATGTTTGGGCTGTGAACGGTATGTGTGGGCTGTGAACGGTATGTGTGGGCTGTGAACGGTATGTGTGGGCTGTGAACGGTATATGTGGGCTGTGAACGGTATGTGTGGGCTGTGAACGGTATGTGTGGGCTGTGAACGGTATATGTGGGCTGTGAACGGTATGTGTGGGCTGTGAACGGTATGTGTGGGCTGTGAACGGTATGTGTGGGCTGTGAACGGTATATGTGGGCTGTGAACGGTATGTGTGGGCTGTGAACGGTATGTGTGGGCTGTGAACGGTATATGTGGGCTGTGAACGGTATGTGTGGGCTGTGAACGGTATGTGTGGGCTGTGAACGGTATGTGTGGGCTGTGAACGGTATGTGTGAGCTGTGAACGCGGTATGTGTGAGCTGTGAACGGTATATGTGGGCTGTGAACGGTATGTGTGGGCTGTGAACGGTATGTTTGGGCTGTGAACGGTATGTGTGGGCTGTGAACGGTATGTGTGAGCTGTGAACGCGGTATGTGTGAGCTGTGAACGCGGTATACGTGGGCTGTGAACGGTATGTGTGTGCTGTGAACGGTATGTGTGGGCTGTGAACGGTATATTTGGGCTGTGAACGGTATGTGTGGGCTGTGAACGGTATGTGTGAGCTGTGAACGGTATGTGTGGGCTGTGAACGGTATGTGTGGGCTGTGAACGGTATATGTGGGCTGTGAACGGTATGTGTGGGCTGTGAACGGTATGTTTGGGCTGTGAACGGTATGTGTCGGCTGTGAACGGTATATTTGGGCTGTGAACGGTATGTGTGGGCTGTGAACGGTATATTTGGGCTGTGAACGGTATGTGTGGGCTGTGAACGGGAAATGTGGGCTGTGAACGGTATGTGTGGGCTGTGAAAGGTATGTTTGGGCTGTGAACGGTATGTGTGGGCTGTGAACGGTATATTTGGGCTGTGAACGGTATATGTGGGCTGTGAAAGGTATGTTTGGGCTGTGAACGGTATGTGTGGGCTGTGAACGGTATGTGTGGGCTGTGAACGGTATGTGTGGGCTGTGAACGGTATGTGTGGGCTGTGAACGGTATGTGTGGGCTGTGAACGGTATATGTGGGCTGTGAACGGTATGTGTGGGCTGTGAACGGTATGTGTGGGCTGTGAACGGTATGTGTGGGCTGTGAACGGTATATGTGGGCTGTGAATGGTATGTGTGGGCTGTGAACGGTATGTGTGGGCTGTGAACGGTATATGTGGGCTGTGAACGGTATGTGTGGGCTGTGAACGGTATGTGTGGGCTGTGAACGGTATGTGTGGGCTGTGAACGGTATGTGTGAGCTGTGAACGCGGTATGTGTGAGCTGTGAACGGTATATGTGGGCTGTGAACGGTATGTGTGGGCTGTGAACGGTATGTTTGGGCTGTGAACGGTATGTGTGGGCTGTGAACGGTATGTGTGAGCTGTGAACGCGGTATGTGTGAGCTGTGAACGCGGTATACGTGGGCTGTGAACGGTATGTGTGTGCTGTGAACGGTATGTGTGGGCTGTGAACGGTATGTGTGGGCTGTGAACGGTATATTTGGGCTGTGAACGGTATGTGTGGGCTGTGAACGGTATGTGTGAGCTGTGAACGGTATGTGTGGGCTGTGAACGGTATGTGTGGGCTGTGAACGGTATATGTGGGCTGTGATAGGTATATGTGGGCTGTGAACGGTATGTTTGGGTTGTGAACGGTATGTGTGGGCTGTGAACGGTATATGTGGGCTGTGAACGGTATATGTGGGCTGTGAACGGTATGTGTGATCTGTGAACGGTATATGTGGGCTGTGAACGGTATGTGTGGGCTGTGAATGGTATGTGTGGGCTGTGAACGGTATGTGTGGGCTGTGAACGGTATGTGTGAGCTGTGAACGGTATGTGTGGGCTGTGAACGGTATATGTGGGCTGTGAACGATATATGTGGGCTGTGAACGGTATATGTGGGCTGTGAACGGTATATGTGAGCTGTGAGCGGTATATGCGGGCTGTGAACAGTATGTGCGAGCTTTGAACGGTATGTGTGAGCTGTGAACGGTATATGTGGGCTGTGAACGGTATGTGTGGGCTGTGAATGGTATGTGTGAGCTGTGAACGGTATATGTGGGCTGTGAACGGTATATGTGGGCTGTGAATGGTATGTGTGAGCTGTGAACGGTATATGTGCGCTGTGAACGGTATGTGTGGGCTGCGAACGGTATATTTGGGCTGTGAACGGTATGTGTGGGCTGTGAACGGTATGTGTGGGCTGTGAACGGTATGTGTGGGCTGTGAACGGTATATGTGGGCGGTGAACGGTATATGTGGGCTGTGAACGGTATGTGTAGGCTGTGAACGGTATGTGTGCGCTGTGAACGGTATGTGTGGGATGTGAACGGTATGTGTGAGCTGTGAACGGTATGTGTGGGATGTGAACGGTATGTGTGGGCTGTGAACGGTATGTGTGGGCTGTGAACGGTATGTGTGGGCTGTGAACGGTATATGTGGGCTGTGAACGATATATGTGGGCTGTGAACGGTATATGTGGGCTGTGAACGGTATATGTGAGCTGTGAGCGGTATATGCGGGCTGTGAACAGTATGTGCGAGCTGTGAACGGTATGTGTGAGCTGTGAACGGTATATGTGGGCTGTGAACGGTATGTGTGGGCTGTGAATGGTATGTGTGAGCTGTGAACGGTATATGTGGGCTGTGAACGGTATGTGTGGGCTGTGAACGGTATGTGTGAGCTGTGAACGGTATATGTGGGCTGTGAACGGTATGTGTGGGCTGTGAACGGTATATTTGGGCTGTGAACGGTATGTGTGGGCTGTGAACGGTATATGTGGGCTGTGAACGGTATATGTGGTCGGTGAACGGTATGTGTGGGCTGTGAACGGTATGTTTGGGCTGTGAACGGTATGTTTGGGCTGTGAACGGTATATGTGGGCTGTGAACGGTATATTTGGGCTGTGAACGGTATGTGTGGGCTGTGAACGGTATGTTTGGGCTGTGAACGGTATGTGTGGGCTGTGAACGGTATGTTTGGGCTGTGAACGGTATGTGTGGGCTGTGAACGGTATATTTGGGCTGTGAACGGTATGTGTGGGCTGTGAACGGTATATTTGGGCTGTGAACGGTATATGTGGGCTGTGAACGGTATGTGTGGGCTGTGAACGGTATGTGTGGGCTGTGAACGGTATATTTGGGCTGTGAACGGTATATTTGGGCTGTGAACGGTATATGTGGGCTGTGAACGGTATGTGTGGGCTGTGAACGGTATGTGTGGGCTGTGAACGGTATATTTGGGCTGTGAACGGTATATTTGGGCTGTGAACGGTATATGTGGGCTGTGAACGGTATGTGTGGGCTGTGAACGGTATGTGTGGGCTGTGAACGGTATGTGTGGGCTGTGAACGGTATGTGTGGGCTGTGAACGGCATGTGTGGGCTGTGAACGGTATATTTGGGCTGTGAATGGTATGTGTGGGCTGTGAACGGTATGTGTGGGCTGTGAACGGTATGTTTGGGCTGTGAACGGTATGTGCCGGCTGTGAACGGTATATTTGGGCTGTGAACGGTATGTGTGGGCTGTGAACGGTATATTTGGGCTGTGAACGGTATATGTGGGCTGTGAAAGGTATGTTTGGGCTGTGAACGGTATGTGTGGGCTGTGAACGGTATATTTGGGCTGTGAACGTTATATGTGGGCTGGGAAAGGTATGTTTGGGCTGTGAACGCTATGTGTGGGCTGTGAACGGTATGTGTGGGCTGTGAGCGGTATGTGTGAGCTGTGAATGGTATGTGTGGGCTGTGAACGGTATGTGTGGGCTGTGAACGGTATGTGTGAGCTGTGAACGCGGTATGTGTGAGCTGTGAACGGTATATGTGGGCTGTGAACGGTATGTGTGGGCTGTGAACGGTATATTTGGGCTGTGAACGGTATGTGTGGGCTGTGAACGGTATATGTGGGCTGTAAACGTATGTGTGGGCTGTGAACGGTATATTTGGGCTGTGAACGGTATGTGTGGGCTGTGAACGGTATGTGTGAGCTGTGAACGGTATGTGTGGGCTGTGAACGGTATATTTGGGCTGTGAACGGTATATGTGGGCTGTAAACGTATGTGTGGGCTGTGAACGGTATATTTGGGCTGTGAACGGTATATGTGGGCTGTGAACGGTATGTTTGGGCTGTGAACGGTATGTGTGGGCTGTGAACGGTATGTGTGAGCTGTGAACGCGGTATGTGTGAGCTGTGAACGCGGTATACGTGGGCTGTGAACGGTATGTGTGTGCTGTGAACGGTATGTGTGGGCTGTGAAGGGTATGTTTGGGCTGTGAACGGTATGTTTGGGCTGTGAACGGTATGTGTGGGCTGTGAACGGTATATGTGGGCTGTGAACGGTATGTGTGGGCTGTGAACGGTATGTGTGGGCTGTGAACGGTATGTGTGGGCTGTGAAGGGTATGTTTGGGCTGTGAACGGTATATGTGGGCTGTGAACGGTATGTTTGGGTTGTGAACGGTATGTGTGGGCTGTGAACGGTATATGTGGGCTGTGAACGGTATGTGTGGGCTGTGAACGGTATGTGTGGGCTGTGAACGGTATGTGTGGGCTGTGAAGGGTATGTTTGGGCTGTGAACGGTATATGTGGGCTGTGAACGGTATGTGTGGGCTGTGAACGGTATGTGTGGGCTGTGAACGGTATATGTGGGCTGTGAACGGTATGTGTGAGCTGTGAACGGTATGTTTGGGCTGTGAACGGTATGTGTGGGCTGTGAACGGTATGTGTGAGCTGTGAACGGTATGTTTGGGCTGTGAACGGTATGTGTGGGCTGTGAACGGTATGTTTGGGCTGTGAACGGTATGTGTGGGTTGTGAACGGTATATGTGGGCTGTGAACGGTATATGTGGGCTGTGAACGGTATGTTTGGGCTGTGAACGGTATGTGTGGGCTGTGAACGGTATATGTGGGCTGTGAACGGTATATGTGGGCTGTGAACGGTATGTGTGGGTTGTGAACGGTATATGTGGGCTGTGAACGGTATATGTGGGCTGTGAACGGTATGTTTGGGCTGTGAACGGTATGTGTGGGCTGTGAACGGTATGTGTGGGCTGTGAACGGTAAGTGTGAGCTGTGAACAGTATGTGTGGGCTGTGAACGGTATGTGTGGGCTGTGAACGGTATATTTGGGCTGTGAACGGTATATGTGGGCTGTGAACAGCATGTGTGGGCTGTGAACGGTATATTTGGGCTGTGAACGGTATATGTGGGCTGTGAACGGTATGTTTGGGTTGTGAACGGTATGTGTGGGCTGTGAACGGTATGTGTGGGCTGTGAACGGTATGTGTGGGCTGTGAACGGCATGTGTGGGCTGTGAACGGTATGTGTGGGCTGTGAACGGTATGTGTGGGCTGTGAACGGTATGTGTGGGCTGTGAACGGTATATGTGGGCTGTGAACGGTATGTTTGGGTTGTGAACGGTATGTGTGGGCTGTGAACGGTATGTGTGGGCTGTGAACGGTATATGTGGGCTGTGAACGGCATGTGTGGGCTGTGAACGGTATGTGTGGGCTGTGAACGGTATGTGTGGGCTGTGAACGGTATGTGTGGGTTGTGAACGGTATATGTGGGCTGTGAACGGTATGTTTGGGCTGTGAACGGTATATTTGGGCTGTGAACGGTATGTGTGGGCTGTGAACGGTATGTGTGGGCTGTGAACGGTATGTGTGGGTTGTGAACGGTATGTGTGGGCTGTGAACGGTATATTTGGGCTGTGAACGGTATGTGTGGGCTGTGAACGGTATATGTGGGTTGTGAACGGTATGTGTGGGCTGTGAACGGTATGTGTGGGCTGTGAACGGTATATTTGGGCTGTGAACGGTATATGTGGGCTGTGAACGGTATGTGTGGGCTGTGAACGGTATGTGTGGGCTGTGAACGGTATGTTTGGGCTGTGAACGGTATATGTGGGCTGTGAACGGTATATGTGGGCTGTGAACGGTATGTTTGGGCTGTGAACGGTATGTGTGGGCTGTGAACGGTATGTGTGGGCTGTGAACGGTATGTGTGGGCTGTGAACGGTATGTGTGGGCTGTGAACGGTATATGTGGGCTGTGAACGGTATGTTTGGGCTGTGAACGGTATGTGTGGGCTGTGAACGGTATGTGTTGGCTGTGAACGGTATATTTGGGCTGTGAACGGTATATGTGGGCTGTGAACGGTATGTGTGGGCTGTGAACGGTATGTGTGGGCTGTGAACGGTATATGTGGGCTGTGAACGGTATATGTGGGCTGTGAACGGTATGTGTGGGCTGTGAACGGTATGTGTGGGCTGTGAACGGTATGTGTGGGCTGTAAACGGTATGTGTGGGCTGTGAACGGCATGTGTGGGCTGTGAACGGTATTTTTGGGCTGTGAACGGTATGTGTTGGCTGTGAACGGTATATTTGGGCTGTGAACGGTATATGTGGGCTGTGAACGATATGTTTGGGATGTGAACGGTATATGTGGGCTGTGAACGGTATGTGTGGGCTGTGAACGGTATGTGTGGGCTGTGAACGGTATGTGTGGGCTGTGAACGGTATGTGTGGGCTGTGAACGGTATATTTTGGGCCGTGAACAGTATGTGTGGGCTGTGAACGGTATGTGTGGGCTGTGAACGGTATATTTTGGGCCGTGAACAGTATGTGTGGGCTGTGAACGGTATGTGTGGGCTGTGAACGGTATATTTTGGGCCGTGAACAGTATATGTGAGCTGTGAAAGGTATGTGTGGGCTGTGAACGGTATATTTGAGCTGTGAACGGTATATGTGGGCTGTGAATGGTATGTTTGGGTTGTGAACGGTATGTGTGGGCTGTGAACGGTATGTGTGGGCTGTGAACGGTATATGTGGGCTGTGAACGGTATGTGTGGGCTGTGAACGGTATATGTGGGCTGTGAACGGTATGTGTGGGCTGTGAACGGTATGTGTGGGCTGTGAACGGTATGTGTGGGCTGTGAACGGTATATTTGGGCTGTGAACGGTATGTGTGGGCTGTGAACGCTATGTGTGGGCTGTGAACGCTATATGTGGGCTGTGAACGGTATGTGTGAGCTGTGAACGGTATATTTGGGCTGTGAACGGTATGTGTGGGCTGTGAACGGTATGTGTGGGCTGTGAACGGTATGTGTGAGCTGTGAACGGTATGTGTGAACTGTGAACGGTATGTGTGGGCTGTGAACGGTATGTGTGGGCTGTGAACGGTATGTGTGGGCTGTGAACGGTATATGTGGGCTGTGAACGGTATGTGTGGGCTGTGAACGGTATGTGTGAGCTGTGAACGGTATGTGTGAACTGTGAACGGTATGTGTGGGCTGTGAACGGTATGTGTGGGCTGTGAACGGTATATGTGGGCTGTGAACGGTATGTGTGGGCTGTGAACGGTATGTGTGGGCTGTGAACGGTATATGTGGGCTGTGAACGGCATGTGTGGGCTGTGAACGGTATTTTTGGGCTGTGAACGGTATGTGTTGGCTGTGAACGGTATATTTGGGCTGTGAACGGTATGTGTTGGCTGTGAACGGTATATTTGGGCTGTGAACGGTATATGTGGGCTGTGAACGATATGTTTGGGATGTGAACGGTATATGTGGGCTGTGAACGGTATATGTGGGCTGTGAACGGTATGTTTGGGCTGTGAACGGTATGTTTGGGCTGTGAACAGTATATGTTGGCTTGAACGGTATATGTGGGCTGTGAACCGTATGTGTGAGCTGTGAACGGTATGTGTGGGCTGTGAACGGTATGTGTGGGCTGTGAACGGTATATTTTGGGCCGTGAACAGTATGTGTGGGCTGTGAACGGTATGTGTGGGCTGTGAACGGTATATTTTGGGCCGTGAACAGTATATGTGAGCTGTGAAAGGTATGTGTGGGCTGTGAACGGTATATTTGAGCTGTGAACGGTATATGTGGGCTGTGAATGGTATGTTTGGGTTGTGAACGGTATGTGTGGGCTGTGAACGGTATGTGTGGGCTGTGAACGGTATGTGTGGGCTGTGAACGGTATATTTGGGTTGTGAACGGTATATGTGGGCTGTGAACGGTATGTGTGGGCTGTGAACGGTATATGTGGGCTGTGAATGGTATGTTTGGGTTGTGAACGGTATGTGTGGGCTGTGAACGGTATGTGTGGGCTGTGAACGGTATATGTGGGCTGTGAACGCTATGTGTGGGCTGTGAACGCTATATGTGAGCTGTGAACGGTATATGTGGGCTGTGAACGCTATATGTGAGCTGTGAACGGTATATGTGGGCTGTGAACGCTATATGTGAGCTGTGAACGGTATGTGTGAGCTGTGAACGGTATGTGTGAGCTGTGAACGGTATGTGTGGGCTGTGAAAGGTATGTTTGGGCTGTGAACGGTATGTGTGGGCTGTGAACGGTATGTGTGGGCTGTGAACGGTATGTGTGGGCTGTGAACGGTATGTGTGAGCTGTGAACGGTATGTGTGAGCTGTGAACGGTATGTGTGGGCTGTGAACGGTATGTGTGGGCTGTGAACGGTATATGTGGGCTGTGAACGGTATATGTGGGCTGTGAACGGTATGTGTGAGCTGTGAACGGTATGTGTGGGCTGTGAACAGTATGTGTGGGCTATGAACGGTATGTGTGGGCTGTGAACGGTATGTGTGGGCTGTGAACGGTATGTGTGGGCTGTGAACGGTATATGTGGGCTGTGAACGGTATGTGTGGGCTGTGAACGGTATGTGTGGGCTGTGAACGGTATGTGTGGGCTGTGAAAGGTATGTTTGGGCTGTGAACGGTATGTGTGAGCTGTGAACGGTATATTTGGGCTGTGAACGGTATGTGTGGGCTGTGAACGGTATGTGTGAGCTGTGAACGGTATGTGTGGGCTGTGAACGGTATGTGTGAGCTGTGAACGGTATATTTGGGCTGTGAACGGTATGTGTGGGCTGTGAACGGTATGTGTGAGCTGTGAACAGTATGTGTGGGCTGTGAACGGTATGTGTGTGCTGTGAACAGTATGTGTGGGCTGTGAACGGTATGTGTGTGCTGTGAACGGTATATGTGGGCTGTGAACGGTATGTTTGGGCTGTGAACGGTATGTTTGGGCTGTGAACAGTATGTGTGGGCTGTGAACGGTATGTGTGGGCTGTGAACGGTATGTGTGTGCTGTGAACGGTATGTGTGGGCTGTGAACGGTATGTGTGTGCTGTGAACGGTATATGTGGGCTGTGAACGGTATGTGTGTGCTGTGAACGGTATATGTGGGCTGTGAACGGTATGTGTGGGCTGTGAACGGTATGTGTGGGCTGTGAACGGTATGTGTGTGCTGTGAACGGTATATGTGGGCTGTGAACGGTATGTGTGTGCTGTGAACGGTATATGTGGGCTGTGAACGGTATGTGTGTGCTGTGAACGGTATATTTGGGCTGTGAACGGTATGTGTGGGCTGTGAACGGTATGTGTGGGCTGTGAACGGTATGTGTGTGCTGTGAACGGTATATGTGGGCTGTGAACGGTATGTTTGGGCTGTGAACGGTATGTGTGAGCTGTGAACGGTATATGTGGGCTGTGAACGGTATGTTTGGGCTGTGAACAGTATGTGTGGGCTGTGAACGGTATGTTTGGGCTGTGAACGGTATGTGTGAGCTGTGAACGGTATATGTGGGCTGTGAACGGTATATGTGGGCTGTGAACGGTATGTGTGGGCTGTGAACGGTATGTGTGGGCTGTGAATGGTATATTTGGGCTGTGAACGGTATGTGTGGGCTGTGAACGGTATGTTTGGGCTGTGAACTGTATGTGTGAGCTGTGAACGGTATATGTGGGCTGTGAACGGTATATGTGTGCTGTGAACGGTATGTGTGGGCTGTGAACGGTATGTGTGGGCTGTGAACGGTATGTGTGGGCTGTGAACGGTATGTGTGGGCTGTGAACGGTATGTGTGGGCTGTGAACGGTATGTGTGAGCTGTGAACGGTATATGTGGGCTGTGAACGGTATGTGTGGGCTGTGAACGGTATATTTGGGCTGTGAACGGTATGTGTGGGCTGTGAACGGTATGTTTGGGCTGTGAACGGTATGTGTGAGCTGTGAACGGTATATGTGGGCTGTAAACGGTATGTGTGGGCTGTGAACGGTATGTTTGGGCTGTGAACGGTATGTGTCGGCTGTGAACGGTATATTTGGGCTGTGAACGGTATGTGTGGGCTGTGAACGGTATATTTGGGCTGTGAACGGTATATGTGGGCTGTGAACGGTATGTTTGGGCTGTGAACGGTATGTGTGAGCTGTGAACGGTATATGTGGGCTGTGAACGGTATATGTGTGCTGTGAACGGTATGTGTGGGCTGTGAACGGTATGTGTGGGCTGTGAACGGTATGTTTGGGCTGTGAACGGTATGTTTGGGCTGTGAACGGTATGTGTGGCCTGTGAACGGTATATTTGGGCTGTGAACGGTATATGTGGGCTGTGAACGGTATGTTTGGGCTGTGAACGGTATGTTTGGGCTGTGAACGGTATGTGTGGGCTGTGAACGGTATATTTGGGCTGTGAACGGTATATGTGAGCTGTGAACGGTATGTGTGGGCTGTGAACGGTATATTAGGGCTGCGAACGGTATATGTGGGCTGTGAACGGTATGTGTGGGCTGTGAACGGTATATTTGGGCTGTGAACGGTATGTGTTGGCTGTGAACGGTATGTGTGGGCTGTGAACGGTATATTTGGGCTGTGAACGGTATATGTGGGCTGTGAACGGTATGTGTGGGCTGTGAACGGTATGTGTGGGCTGTGAACGGTATGTGTGGGCTGTGAACGGTATGTGTGGGCTGTGAACGGTATGTGTGGGCTGTGAACGGTATGTGTGGGCTGTGAACGGTATATTTGGGCTGTGAACGGTATGTGTGGGCTGTGAACGGTATATTTGGGCTGTGAACGGTATATGTGGGCTGTGAACGGTATGTTTGGGCTGTGAACGGTATGTGTGGGTTGTGAACGGTATGTGTGGGTTGTGAACGGTATGTGTGGGCTGTGAACGGTATATTTGGGCTGTGAACGGTATGTGTGGGTTGTGAACGGTATGTGTGGGCTGTGAACGGCATGTGTGGGCTGTGAACGGTATATTTGGGCTGTGAACGGTATATGTGGGCTGTGAACGGTATGTTTGGGCTGTGAACGGTATGTGTGGGCTGTGAACGGTATGTGTGGGCTGTGAACGGTATGTGTGGGCTGTGAACGGTATGTGTGGGCTGTGAACGATATGTGTGAGCTGTGAACGGTATGTGTGGGCTGTGAACGGTATGTGTGAGCTGTGAACGGTATGTGTGTGCTGTGAACGGTATGTGTGGGCTGTGAACGGTATGTGTGTGCTGTGAATGGTATGTGTGAGCTGTGAACGGTATGTGTGAGCTGTGAACGGTATGTGTGAGCTGTGAACGGTATGTGTGGGCTGTGAACGGTATGTGTGGGCTGTGAACGGTATATGTGAGCTGTGAACGCGGTATGTGTGGGCTGTGAACGGTATATGTGGGCTGTGAACGGTATGTGTGGGCTGTGAACGGTATATGTGGGCTGTGAACGGTATGTGTGGGCTGTGAACGGTATGTGTGGGCTGTGAACGGTATGTGTGAGCTGTGAATGGTATGTGTGAGCTGTGAACGGTATGTGTGAGCTGTGAACGCGGTATGTGTGGGCTGTGAACGGTATATGTGGGCTGTGAACGGTATGTGTGGGCTGTGAACGGTATATGTGGGCTGTGAACGGTATGTGTGGGCTGTGAACGGTATATGTGGGCTGTGAACGGTATGTGTGGGCTGTGAACGGTATGTGTGGGCTGTGAACGGTATGTGTGAGCTGTGAATGGTATGTGTGAGCTGTGAACGGTATGTGTGAGCTGTGAACGCAGTATGTGTGGGCTGTGAACGGTATATGTGGGCTGTGAACGGTATGTGTGGGCTGTGAACGGTATATGTGGGCTGTGAACGGTATGTGTGGGCTGTGAACGGTATATGTGGGCTGTGAATGGTATGTGTGAGCTGTGAACGGTATGTGTGGGCTGTGAACGGTATATGTGGGCTGTGAACGGTATGTGTGGGCTGTGAACGGTATGTGTGAGCTGTGAACGGTATGTGTGGGCTGTGAACGGTTTGTGTGAGCTGTGAACGGTATGTGTGGGCTGTTAACGGTATGTGTGAGCTGTGAACGCGGTATGTGTGAGCTGTGAACGGTATATGTGGGCTGTGAACGGTATATGTGGGCTGTGAACGGTATGTGTGGGCTGTGAACGGTATGTGTGGGCTGTGAACGGTATATGTGGGCTGTGAACGGTATGTGTGGGCTGTGAACGGTATGTGTGGGCTGTGAACGGTATGTGTGGGATGTGAACGGTATGTGTGGGCTGTGAACGGTATGTTTGGGCTGTGAACGGTATGTGTGGGCTGTGAACGGTATATGTGGGCTGTGAACGGTATGTGTGGGCTGTGAACGGTATGTGTGGGCTGTGAACGGTATGTGTGGGATGTGAACGGTATGTGTGGGCTGTGAACGGTATGTGTGGGCTGTGAACGGTATGTGTGGGCTGTGAACGGTATATGTGGGCTGTGAACGGTATGTGTGGGCTGTGAACGGTATATGTGGGCTGTGAACGGTATGTGTGGGCTGTGAACGGTATGTGTGAGCTGCGAACGGTATGTGTGGGCTGTGAACGGTTTGTGTGAGCTGTGAACGGTATGTGTGGGCTGTGAACGGTATGTGTGGGCTGTGAACGGTATGTGTGGGCTGTGAACGGTATGTGTGAGCTGTGAACGGTATGTGTGAGCTGTGAACGGTATGTGTGGGCTGTGAACGCGGTATGTGTGAGCTGTGAACGGTATATGTGGGCTGTGAACGGTATGTGTGGGCTGTGAACGGTATGTGTGGGCTGTGAACGGTATGTTTGGGCTGTGAACGGTATGTGTGAGCTGTGAACGGTATATTTGGGCTGTGAACGGTATGTGTGGGCTGTGAACGGTATGTGTGAGCTGTGAACGGTATATGTGGGCTGTGAACGCGGTATGTGTGAGCTGTGAACGGTATGTGTGGGCTGTGAACGGTATGTGTGGGCTGTGAACGGTATGTTTGGGCTGTGAACGGTATGTGTGAGCTGTGAACGGTATATTTGGGCTGTGAACGGTATGTGTGGGCTGTGAACGCGGTATGTGTGAGCTGTGAACGGTATATTTGGGCTGTGAACGGTATGTGTGGGCTGTGAACGGTATATTTGGGCTGTGAACGGTATATTTGGGCTGTGAACGGTATGTGTGGGCTGTGAACGGTATGTGTGGGCTGTGAACGGTATATTTGGGCTGTGAACGGTATGTGTGGGCTGTGAACGGTATATTTGGGCTGTGAACGGTATATGTGGGCTGTGAACGGTATGTGTGGGCTGTGAACGGTATGTGTGGGCTGTGAACGGTATGTGTGGGCTGTGAACGGTATGTGTGGGCTGTGAACGGTATGTGTGAGCTGTGAACGGTATGTGTGGGCTGTGAACGGTATATGTGGGCTGTGAACGGTATGTGTGGGCTGTGAACGGTATGTGTGGGCTGTGAACGGTATGTGTGGGCTGTGAACGGTATGTGTGGGCTGTGAACGGTATGTGTGGGCTGTGAACGGTATGTGTGGGATGTGAATGGTATGTGTGGGCTGTGAACGGTATGTGTGAGCTGTGAACGATATGTGTGGGCTGTGAACGGTATGTGTGGGCTGTGAACGGTATGTGTGGGATGTGAACGGTATGTGTGGGATGTGAATGGTATGTGTGGGCTGTGAACGGTATGTGTGGGCTGTGAACGGTATATTTGGGCTGTGAACGGTATATGTGGGCTGTGAACGCTATGTGTGGGCTGTGAACGGTTTGTGTGAGCTGTGAACGGTATGTGTGGGCTGTAAACGGTATGTGTGAGCTGTGAACGCGGTATGTGTGAGCTGTGAACGGTATATTTGGGCTGTGAACGGTATGTGTGGGCTGTGAACGGTATGTGTGGGCTGTGAACGGTATATTTGGGCTGTGAACAGTATGTGTGGGCTGTGAACGGTATATTTGGGCTGTGAACGGTATATGTGGGCTGTGAACGGTATGTTTGGGCTGTGAACGGTATGTGTGGGCTGTGAACGGTATGTGTGGGCTGTGAACGGTATATTTGGGCTGTGAACGGTATGTGTGGGCTGTGAACGGTATGTGTGGGCTGTGAACGGTATGTGTGGGCTGTGAACGGTATATTTGGGCTGTGAACGGTATGTGTGGGCTGTAAACGGTATGTGTGGGCTGTGAACGGTATGTGTGGGCTGTGAACGGTTTGTGTGAGCTGTGAACGGTATGCGTGGGCTGTGAACGGTATGTGTGAGCTGTGAACGCGGTATGTGTGAGCTGTGAACGGTATATGTGGGCTGTGAACGGTATGTGTGGGCTGTGAACGGTATGTGTGTGCTGTGAACGGTATGTGTGGGCTGTGAACGGTATGTGTGTGCTGTGAACGGTATGTGTGGGCTGTGAACGGTATATGTGGGCTGTGAACGGTATGTTTGGGCTGTGAACGGTATGTGTGTGCTGTGAACGGTATGTGTGGGCTGTGAACGGTATATGTGGGCTGTGAACAGTATGTTTGGGCTGTGAACGATATATGTGGGCTGTGAACGGTATGTGTGTGCTGTGAACGGTATGTGTGGGCTGTGAACGGTATATGTGGGCTGTGAACGGTATGTTTGGGCTGTGAACGGTATGTGTGTGCTGTGAACGGTATGTGTGGGCTGTGAACGGTATATGTGGGCTGTGAACGGTATGTTTGGGCTGTGAACGGTATGTGTGTGCTGTGAACGGTATGTGTGGGCTGTGAACGGTATATGTGGGCTGTGAACGGTATGTTTGGGCTGTGAACGGTATGTGTGAGCTGTGAACGGTATGTGTGGGCTGTGAACGGTATATTTGGGCTGTGAACGGTATGTGTGGGCTGTGAACGGTATATTTGGGCTGTGAACGGTATGTGTGGGCTGTGAACGGTAAGTTTGGGCTGTGAACGGTATGTGTCGGCTGTGAACGGTATATTTGGGCTGTGAACGGTATGTGTGGGCTGTGAACGGTATGTGTGGGCTGTGAACGGTATATGTGGGCTGTGAACGGTATATGTGTGCTGTGAACGGTATGTGTGGGCTGTGAACGGTATATGTGGGCTGTGAACGGTATGTGTGGGCTGTGAACGGTATGTGTGGGCTGTGAACGGTATGTTTGGGCTGGGAACGGTATATGTGGGCTGTGAACGGTATGTGTGGGCTGTGAACGGTATATTTGGGCTGCGAACGGTATATGTGGGCTGTGAACGGTATGTGTGGGCTGTGAACGGTATATTTGGGCTATGAACGGTATGTGTTGGCTGTGAACGGTATGTGTGGGCTGTGAACGGTATATTTGGGCTGTGAACGGTATATGTGGGCTGTGAACGGTATGTGTGGGCTGTGAACGGTATATTTGGGCTGTAAACGGTATGTGTGGGCTGTGAACGGTATGTGTGGGCTGTGAACGGTATGTGTGAGCTGTGAACGGTATGTGTGGGCTGTGAACGGTATGTGTGGGATGTGAACGGTATGTGTGGGCTGTGAATGTTATGTGTGGGCTGTGAACTGTATATTTGGGCTGTGAACGGTATGTGTGGGCTGTGAACGGTATGTGTGGGCTGTGAACGGTATGTGTGGGCTGTGAACGGTATGTGTGAGTTGTGAACGCGGTATGTGTGGGCTGTGAACGGTATGTGTGGGCTGTGAACGGTATGTGTGGGCTGTGAACGGTATGTGTGGGCTGTGAACGGTATGTGTGGGCTGTGAACGGTATATGTGGGCTGTGAACGGTATGTGTGGGCTGTGAACGGTATGTGTGGGCTGTGAACGGTATGTGTGGGCTGTGAACGGTATGTGTGGGCTGTGAACGGTATATGTGGGCTGTGAACGGTATGTGTGGGCTGTGAACGGTATGTGTGGGCTGTGAACGGTATGTGTGAGCTGTGAACGGTATATGTGGGCTGTGAACAGTATGTGTGGGCTGTGAACGGTATGTGTGAGCTGTGAACGGTATATGTGGGCTGTGAACGGTATGTGTGGGCTGTGAACGGTATGTTTGGGCTGTGAACGGTATGTGTGGGCTGTGAACGGTATGTGTGTGCTGTGAACGGTATGTGCGGGCTGTGAACGGTATGTGTGGGCTGTGAACGGTATGTGTGGGATGTGAACGGTATGTGTGGGCTGTGAACGGTATGTGTGGGCTGTGAACGGTATGTGTGGGCTGTGAACGGTATATTTGGGCTGTAAACGGTATGTGTGGGCTGTGAACGGTATGTGTGGGCTGTGAACGGTATGTGTGGGCTGTGAACGGTATGTGTGGGCTGTGAACGGTATGTGTGAGCTGTGAACGGTATATGTGGGCTGTGAACAGTATGTGTGGGCTGTGAACGGTATGTGTGAGTTGTGAACGGTATGTGTGGGCTGTGAACGGTATGTGTGGGCTGTGAACGGTATGTGTGGGCTGTGAACGGTATCTGTGGGCTGTGAACGGTATGTGTGGGCTGTGAACGGTATGTGTGGGCTTTGAACGGTATGTGTGGGCTGTGAACGGTATATGTGGGCTGTGAACGGTATGTGTGGGCTGTGAACGGTATGTGTGGGCTGTGAACGGTATGTTTGGGCTGGGAACGGTATATGTGGGCTGTGAACGGTATGTGTGGGCTGTGAACGGTATATTTGGGCTGCGAACGGTATATGTGGGCTGTGAACGGTATGTGTGGGATGTGAACGGTATATTTGGGCTGTGAACGGTATGTGTTGGCTGTGAACGGTATGTGTGGGCTGTGAACGGTATATTTGGGCTGTGAACGGTATATGTGGGCTGTGAACGGTATGTGTGAGCTGTGAACGGTATATTTGGGCTGTGAACGGTATGTGTTGGCTGTGAACGGTATGTTTGGGTTGTGAACGGTATGTGTGGGCTGTGAACGGTATATGTGGGCTGTGAACGGTATGTGTGAGCTGTGAACGGTATATTTGGGCTGTGAACGGTATGTGTGGGCTGTGAACGGTATGTGTGGGCTGTGAACGGTATGTGTGGGATGTGAACGGTATGTGTGGGCTGTGAACGGTATATGTGGGCTGTGAACGGTATGTGTGGGCTGTGAACGGTATATGTGGGCTGTGAACGGTATGTGTGGGCTGTGAACGGTATGTGTGGGATGTGAACGGTATGTGTGGGCTGTGAACGGTATGTGTGGGCTGTGAACGGTATGTGTGGGCTGTGAACGGTATATTTGGGCCTGTAAACGGTATGTGTGGGCTGTGAACGGTATGTGTGGGCTGTGAACGGTATGTGTGAGCTGTGAACGGTATGTGTGGGCTGTGAATGTTATGTGTGGGCTGTGAACTGTATATTTGGGCTGTGAACGGTATGTGTGGGCTGTGAACGCTATGTGTGGGCTGTGAACGCTATATGTGGGCTGTGAACGGTATGTTTGGGCTGTGAACGGTATGTGTGGGCTGTGAACGGTATGTGTGGGCTGTGAACGGTATGTGTGGGCTGTGAACGGTATGTGTGAGTTGTGAACGCGGTATGTGTGGGCTGTGAACGGTATATGTGAGCTGTGAACGGTATGTTTGGGCTGTGAACGGTATATGTGGGCTGTGAACGGTATGTGTGGGCTGTGAACGGTATGTGTGGGCTGTGAACGGTATATGTGGGCTGTGAACGGTATGTGTGGGCTGTGAACGGTATATGTGGGCTGTGAACGGTATGTGTGGGCTGTGAACGGTATGTGTGGGCTGTGAACGGTATGTGTGGGCTGTGAACGGTATATGTGGGCTGTGAACGGTATGTGTGGGCTGTGAACGGTATGTGTGGGCTGTGAACGGTATGTGTGGGCTGTGAACGGTATGTGTGGGCTGTGAACGGTATATGTGGGCTGTGAACGGTATGTGTGGGCTGTGAACGGTATGTGTGGGCTGTGAACGGTATGTGTGGGCTGTGAACGGTATATTTGGGCTGTGAACGGTATGTGTGGGCTGTGAACGGTATGTTTGGGCTGTGAACGGTATGTGTGGGCTGTGAACGGTATATGTGGGCTGTGAACGGTATGTGTGGGCTGTGAACGGTATGTGTGGGCTGTGAACGGTATCTGTGGGCTGTGAACGGTATGTGTGGGCTGTGAACGGTATGTTTGGGCTGTGAACGGTATGTGTGGGCTGTGAACGGTATATTTGGGCTGTGAACGGTATGTGTGTGCTGTGAACGGTATGTGCGGGCTGTGAACGGTATGTGTGGGCTGTGAACGGTATGTGTGGGATGTGAACGGTATGTGTGGGCTGTGAACGGTATATTTGGGCTGTAAACGGTATGTGTGGGCTGTGAACGGTATGTGTGGGCTGTGAACGGTATGTGTGGGCTGTGAACGGTATGTGTGGGCTGTGAACGGTATATTTGGGCTGTGAACGGTATGTGTGGGCTGTGAACGGTATGTGTGGGCTGTGAACGGTATGTGTGGGCTGTGAACGGTATATGTGGGCTGTGAACAGTATGTGTGGGCTGTGAACGGTATGTGTGGGCTGTGAACGGTATGTGTGGGCTGTGAACGGTATCTGTGGGCTGTGAACGGTATGTGTGGGCTGTGAACGGTATGTGTGGGCTGTGAACGGTATATGTGGGTTGTGAACGCTATGTGTGGGCTGTGAACGGTATGTGTGGGCTGTGAACGGTATGTGTGGGCTGTGAACGGTATCTGTGGGCTGTGAACGGTATGTGTGGGCTGTGAACGGTATGTGTGGGCTGTGAACGGTATGTGTGGGCTGTGAACGGTATATTTGGGCTGCGAACGGTATATGTGGGCTGTGAACGGTATGTGTGGGCTGTGAACGGTATATTTGGGCTGTGAACGGTATGTGTTGGCTGTGAACGGTATGTTTGGGCTGGGAACGGTATATGTGGGCTGTGAACGGTATGTGTGGGCTGTGAACGGTATATTTGGGCTGTGAACGGTATGTGTGGGCTGTGAACGGTATGTTTGGGCTGGGAACGGTATATGTGGGCTGTGAACGGTATGTGTGGGCTGTGAACGGTATATTTGGGCTGCGAACGGTATATGTGGGCTGTGAACGGTATGTGTGGGCTGTGAACGGTATATTTGGGCTGTGAACGGTATGTGTTGGCTGTGAACGGTATGTGTGGGCTGTGAACGGTATATTTGGGCTGTGAACGGTATATGTGGGCTGTGAACGGTATGTGTGGGCTGTGAACGGTATGTGTGAGCTGTGAACGGTATATTTGGGCTGTGAACGGTATGTGTGGGCTGTGAACGGTATGTGTGGGCTGTGAACGGTATGTGTGGGATGTGAACGGTATGTGTGGGCTGTGAACGGTATGTGTGTGCTGTGAACGGTATGTGTGTGCTGTGAACGGTATGTGTGTGCTGTGAACGGTATATGTGGGCTGTGAACGGTATGTGTGGGCTGTGAACGGTATATGTGGGCTGTGAACGGTATGTGTGGGCTGTGAACGGTATGTGTGGGATGTGAACGGTATGTGTGTGCTGTGAACGGTATGTGTGGGCTGTGAACGGTATGTGTGGGCTGTGAACGGTATGTGTGGGATGTGAACGGTATGTGTGGGCTGTGAACGGTATATTTGGGCTGTAAACGGTATGTGTGGGCTGTGAACGGTATGTGTGGGCTGTGAACGGTATATTTGGGCTGTGAACGGTATGTGTGGGCTGTGAACGGTATGTGGGCGCTGTGAACGGTATGTGTGGGCTGTGAACGGTATGTGTGGGCTGTGAACAGTATGTGTGGGCTGTGAACGGTATATGTGGGCTGTGAACGGTATGTTTGGGCTGTGAACGGTATATGTGGGCTGTGAACGGTATGTTTGGGCTGTGAACGGTATATGTGGGCTGTGAACGGTATGTTTGGGCTGTGAACGGTATGTGTGGGCTGTGAACGGTATATGTGGGCTGTGAACGGTATGTTTGGGCTGTGAACGGTATATGTGGGCTGTGAACGGTATGTGTGGGCTGTGAACAGTATGTGTGGGCTGTGAACGGTATATGTGGGCTGTGAACGGTATGTTTGGGCTGTGAACGGTATATGTGGGCTGTGAACGGTATGTTTGGGCTGTGAACGGTATATGTGGGCTGTGAACGGTATGTTTGGGCTGTGAACGGTATGTTTGGGCTGTGAACGGTATATGTGGGCTGTGAACGGTATGTTTGGGCTGTGAACGGTATATGTGGGCTGTGAACGGTATGTTTGGGCTGTGAACGGTATGTGTGGGCTGTGAACGGTATGTTTGGGCTGTGAACGGTATGTGTGGGCTGTGAACGGTATATTTGGGCTGTGAATGGTATGTGTGGGCTGTGAACGGTCTCTTTGGGCTGTGAACGGTATATGTGGGCTGTGAACGGTATTTTTGGGCTGTGAACGGTATGTGTGGGCTGTGAACGGTATTTTTGGGCTGTGAACGGTATGTGTTGGCTGTGAACGGTATATTTGGGCTGTGAACGGTATGTGTGGGCTGTGAACGGTATGTGTGGGCTGTAAACGGTATATGTGGGCTATGAACGGTATGTGTGGGCTGTGAACGGTATTTTTGGGCTGTGAACGGTATGTGTTGGCTGTGAACGGTATGTGTGGGCTGTGAACGGTATGTGTGGGCTGTGAACGGTATTTTTGGGCTGTGAACGGTATGTGTTGGCTGTGAACGGTATATTTGGGCTGTGAACGGTATATGTGGGCTGTGAACGGTATTTTTGGGCTGTGAACGGTATGTTTGGGCTGTGAACGGTATGTGTGGGCTGTGAACGGTATGTGTGGGCTGTGAACGGTATTTTTGGGCTGTGAACGGTATGTGTTGGCTGTGAACGGTATATTTGGGCTGTGAACGGTATGTGTGGGCTGTGAACGGTATGTGTGGGCTGTGAACGGTATATGTGGGCTATGAACGGTATGTGTGGGCTGTAAACGGTATGTTTGGGCTGTGAACGGTATGTGTGGGCTGTGAACGGTATGTGTGGGCTGTGAACGGTATATGTGGGCTATGAACGGTATGTGTGGGCTGTGAACGGTATGTTTGGGCTGTGAACGGTATGTGTGGGCTGTGAACGGTATGTGTGGGCTGTGAACGGTATATGTGGGCTGTGAACGGTATGTGTGGGCTGTGAACGGTATGTGTGGGCTGTGAACGGTATGTGTGAGCTGTGAACGGTATATGTGGGCTGTGAACAGTATGTGTGGGCTGTGAACGGTATGTTTGGGCTGTGAACGGTATGTGTGAGCTGTGAACGGTATATGTGGGCTGTGAACGGTATGTGTGGGCTGTGAACGGTATATTTGGGCTGTGAACGGTATTTTTGGGCTGTGAACGGTATGTGTGGGCTGTGAACGGCATGTGTGGGCTGTGAACGGTATATTTGGGCTGTGAATGGTATGTGTGGGCTGTGAACGGTATATTTGGGCTGTGAACGGTATATGTGGGCTGTGAACTGTATGTGTGGGATGTGAACGGTATGTGTGGGCTGTGAACGGTATTTTTGGGCTGTGAACGGTATGTGTTGGCTGTGAACGGTATATTTGGGCTGTGAACGGTATATGTGGGCTGTGAACGGTATGTGTGGGCTGTGAACCGTATGTGTGGGCTGTGAACGGTATGTTTGGGCTGTGAACGGTATATGTTGGCTTGAACGGTATATGTGGGCTGTGAACGGTATGTGTGAGCTGTGAACGGTATGTGTGAGCTGTGAACGGTATGTGTGGGCTGTGAACGGTATGTGTGGGCTGTGAACGGTATATTTTGGGCTGTGAACGGTATATGTGGGCTGTGAACGGTATGTGTGAGCTGTGAACGGTATGTGTGGGCTGTGAACGGTATATTTGGGCTGTGAACGGTATATGTGGGCTGTGAACGGTATGTTTGGGTTGTGAACGGTATGTGTGGGCTGTGAACGGTATATGTGGGCTGTGAACGGTATGTGTGGGCTGTGAACGGTATGTGTGGGCTGTGAACGGTATGTGTGGGCTGTGAACGATATGTGTGGGCTGTGAACGATATGTGTGGGCTGTGAACGGTATGTGTGGGCTGTGAACGGTATGTGTGGGCTGTGAACGGTATATTTGGGCTGTGAACGGTATGTGTGGGCTGTGAACGGTATATTTGGGCTGTGAACGGTATGTGTGGGCTGTGAACGGTATGTGTGGGCTGTGAACGGTATGTGTGGGCTGTGAACGGTATATTTGGGCTGTGAACGTTATATGTGGGCTGTGAACGGTATGTGTGGGCTGTGAACGGTATGTGTGGGCTGTGAACGGTATATTTGGGCTGTGAATGGTATGTGTGGGCTGTGAACGGTATATTTGGGCTGTGAACGGTATGTGTGGGCTGTGAACGGTATGTGTGGGTTGTGAACGGTATGTGTGGGCTGTGAACGGCATGTGTGGGCTGTGAACGGTATATTTGGGCTGTGAATGGTATGTGTGGGCTGTGAACGGTATATTTGGGCTGTGAACGGTATGTGTGGGCTGTGAACGGTATTTTTGGGCTGTGAACGGTATGTGTTGGCTGTGAATGGTATATTTGGGCTGTGAACGGTATATGTGGGCTGTGAACGATATGTTTGGGATGTGAACGGTATATGTGTGCTGTGAACGGTATGTGTGGGCTGTGAACGGTATATGTTGGCTTGAACGGTATATGTGGGCTGTGAACGGTATGTGTGAGCTGTGAACGGTATGTGTGGGCTGTGAACGGTATGTGTGGGCTGTGAACGGTATATTTTGGGCCGTGAACAGTATATGTGGGCTGTGAACGGTATGTGTGAGCTGTGAACGGTATGTGTGGGCTGTGAACGGTATATTTGAGCTGTGAACGGTATATGTGGGCTGTGAACGGTATGTTTGGGTTGTGAACGGTATGCGTGGGCTGTGAACGGTATGCGTGGGCTGTGAACGGTATATTTGAGCTGTGAACGGTATATGTGGGCTGTGAACGGTATGTTTGGGTTGTGAACGGTATGCGTGGGCTGTGAACGGTATGTGTGGGCTGTGAACGGTATGTGTGAGCTGTGAACGGTATGTGTGGGCTGTGAACGGTATGTGTGAGCTGTGAACGGTATATGTGGGCTGTGAACGGTATGTGTGGGCTGTGAACGGCATGTGTGGGCTGTGAACGGCATGTGTGGGCTGTGAACGGTATATTTGGGCTGTGAATGGTATGTGTGGGCTGTGAACGGTATATTTGGGCTGTGAACGGTATGTGTGGGCTGTGAACGGTATGTGTGGGCTGTGAACGGTATTTTTGGGCTGTGAACGGTATGTGTTGGCTGTGAACGGTATATTTGGGCTGTGAACGGTATATGTGGGCTGTGAACGGTATGTTTGGGATGTGAACGGTATATGTGGGCTGTGAACGGTATGTGTGGGCTGTGAACCGTATGTGTGGGCTGTGAACGGTATGTTTGGGCTGTGAACGGTATATGTTGGCTTGAACGGTATATGTGGGCTGTGAACGGTATGTGTGAGCTGTGAACGGTATGTGTGGGCTGTGAACGGTATATTTGGGCTGTGAACGGTATGTGTGGGCTGTGAACGGTATATGTGGGCTGTGAACGGTATGTGTGGGCTGTGAACGGTATGTGTGGGCTGTGAACGGTATGTGTAGGCTGTGAACGGTATGTGTGGGCTGTGAACGGTATATGTGGGCGGTGAACGGTATATGTGGGCTGTGAACGGTATGTGTGGGCTGTGAACGGTATATTTGAGCTGTGAACGGTATGTGTGGGATGTGAACGGTATGTGTGGGCTGTGAACGGTATATTTGGGCTGTGAACGGTATGTGTGGGCTGTGAACGGTATGTGTGGGCTGTGAACGGTATGTGTGGGCTGTGAACGGTATGTGTGGGCTGTGAACGGTATGTGTGGGCTGTGAACGGTATATGTGGGCTGTGAACGGTATGTGTGGGCTGTGAACGGTATGTGTGAGCTGTGAACGGTATATTTGGGCTGTGAACGGTATGTGTGGGCTGTGAACGGTATGTGTGGGCTGTGAACGGTATGTGTGGGCTGTGAACGGTATATGTGGGCGGTGAACGGTATATGTGGGCTGTGAACGGTATGTGTGGGCTGTGAACGGTATATTTGAGCTGTGAACGGTATGTGTGGGATGTGAACGGTATGTGTGGGCTGTGAACGGTATATTTGGGCTGTGAACGGTATGTGTGGGCTGTGAACGGTATGTGTGGGCTGTGAACGGTATATGTGGGCTGTGAACGGTATGTGTGGGCTGTGAACGGTATATTTGGGCTGTGAACGGTATGTGTGGGCTGTGAACGGTATGTGTGGGCTGTGAACGGTATGTGTGGGCTGTGAACGGTATGTGTGGGCTGTGAACGGTATATGTGGGCTGTGAACGGTATATGTGGGCTGTGAACGGTATGTGTGGGCTGTGAACGGTATGTGTGGGCTGTGAACGGTATGTGTGGGCTGTGAACGGTATGTGTGGGCTGTGAACGGTATATGTGGGCTGTGAACGGTATATGTGGGCTGTGAACGGTATGTGTGGGCTGTGAACGGTATATGTGGGCTGTGAACGGTATATGTGGGCTGTGTCACTCTGAAGCTGTCGATGTCTCTACACAAGGAGCAGATGTGCAGCCCGCCAGTGCTCGCGGTTTAAATGCATGATGTGCAATTGTTAAAATTAGTGGTGTACATTGATGTCATCAGTCACTGGAACAGCTGCCTGGATACCGGTTTCCATGGTGATGCGAATTATCATGCATTCTGTGGTATTGAAGCAACAATTCTGCAGCAGCTATCCCTAAACAGGTATTTTCTTCATTGCTGTCAAAGGCTGCTCCCTGCGCTCCCGCTCCCGCTCCCGAGAGGCCCAAATGCAGGACTGCTCCTGGAATCTCGCTCCTCCTGCCTTTGTTTGTTGCCGGTGCGGAAATATTGTGACCAGGTCAGTCACAAAACCTGGAGTTGGCCCAATTGCAAAATGGCTGCCTCACCTTTCCAGAGTCTAAAACGGTGTTGGACCCAGCGGTTCAGTGTCAACGGGGGGGTTTAATCCCCGCTCCTCCCATGACAGGCGGGAGAGGGTCAGCTTAAATTGGCACAAATCTAAACCCCCACCCCGAGCTGCCGCCAATGTGCCTAATTCCGGTTTAGTCGCACGGTGTGTTTGGCGACGTGCGAGGTACCTGCTCAGGGCAGGTGGGGCTCAATGAGTAGAATATTGAAACGAGGGGCTGTGGTGCAATTTTCGCCACAATCGTGGCCTCCTGCTCAGGGCCCTGGCGTAAAACGGAGTCCGGACTGAGTGGCACTTGATGGGGGTGGTGAAAGATCAAAAGGCCCGAGATTAATACAGGCTCGGTATTCACTGCAACTTTCTCAGCTCCCTGTGGGAAACAGTTTGGTGACGGTAATTGTCCTGACAGACTTTCTTGCCTAGATTGGTGTTCACACACGGAGCATCAGAATGGCCGACACCATGGCTGCTTTACATTGGAATTCAGATCTGGCTGTCATGTATGTAACCACAATGTAACACCACTGTATTACTGTATACACTCAACCGAGATGCACACCTTGAACACAGGGGGTAAACTTGTGGGAGACAATCCTTACCTGATCACACAGGTATAAAAAGGGAGGTCCCACGCAGGATCATGGTCTTTGGAGTCCTGTGACTAAGGAGTTAAGGTCACAGAATGTGCCTCGTGTGGTTTCATACTGTAGAGTAAGGACTTTACATTGGCGACGAGAAACGGGAATTCATGACCCACCGGTAGCACAGATGAACGGTACTGTGTTGGGGAAGACTGGGACGATTTTGTCAAGAGGCTTCAGCAAAGCTTTGTTACGAAAGAATGGCTGGGGAATGTAGCGGCCGACAAGCGAAGGGCTCATCTTTTGACCAGCTGCGAACCAAAGACTTATGCGCTCATGAAAGACTTACTGGCACCCGAAAAACCGGCGGACAAAACCTTTGAAGAACTTAGCAAATTGATCGGGGAGCACCTCAAACCGGCGAGTAGCATACACATGGCCCGACACAGATTCTACACCCATGAAGGACAGAGCATACCGGACTTTGTTGCGGACCTCCGGCGTTTGGCCAGCCTCTGTAAGTTCACAGACGCCTGCAGGGGGGAGATGCTAAGGGACTTCTTTATCGAGGGCATCGGTCATGCGAGAATTTCCCGCAAATTAATTGAGACCAAGGATTTGACCTTGGAAGCGGCGGCGTTGATAGCTCAAACTTTCATGGCGGGGGAGGAAGAGACGAAAATAATATACACACGCAAGTCTGCCTCTAACGCAGCGATGGATCAGGGAGTCAACATCATCAATGCGACTCAGAGCCCCGCAGGCAGGCAGGGGCAGTCCGACACTCCCCAGGCAGCAATAGACCCCAGAGTAGGACTTCAACAGAGACAATGGCAGGCTGAATGGACATTCACGCCATCACAGCGGACAATGCGGCCCGGGATGGGGCCATTGACACCCACTAATAGGGTACTCAAGAGCAGTCAAAGGGACAGCCAGCACGGAATGCCTGGCCATAGTCCCTTTGTTCCCAACAATGGAAACTTTAACTCATGCTGGAGGTGTGGGGGAAAACACTCAGCTAGATCTTGCAGATTTCAACAGTTTGTCTGCAGGAACTGTAATCTCAGTGGCCACTTAGCTCAAATGTGCATGAAGTCTGCAACCAGACTAATATATAAGGCGGATGGACCAGAAGAGGGTTCTTTGAGGCAGGATGATCTTTGGGACAAATCGATGGATGCCAAGGTTCAGCGGGTCCATGTGGCGAATATTCACAGTTCATACACCAAAATGCCACCAATGATGATGAGGCTTTTATTAAATGGTATCCCTGTTCGCATGGAGCTGGACACTGGGGCCAGCCAGTCACTCATGGGCGTTCAGCAATTTGAGAAGCTATGGCCACTTAAAGCCAGTAGACCAAAATTAGCATGTATTGAGACACAATTACGGACTTACATTAAAGAAATCATTCCGGTGCTAGGCAGTGCAATGTTGGCTGTCACACACAATGGGTTAGTGAATCGGCTGCCGCTCTGGATTGTCCCAGGCAATAGTCCCGCACTGTTGGGGAGGAGCTGGTTAGCCGAGATGAACTGGAAATGGGGAGATGTTCACGCAATGTCATCTGTGGAGCGAAGTTCATGCTCATAAGTCCTACAACAATTCAATTCACTATTCCAACCTGGTGTCGGGTCTTTCAAAGGCACTAAAGTAGTGATACACATCACCCCGGACGCCAGGCCAGTGCACCACAAATCCAGAGCGTTGCCGTATGTGATGCGCGAAAAGATCAAGAGCGAATTGGACCGGCTGTTGAGAGAGGGCATCATCTCGCCTGTCGAGTTCAGCGACTGGGCGAGCCTCATCGTTCCCGTCCTAAAAGCGGATGGCTCTGTCAGGATCTGTGACGACTACAAGGCCACCATCAATCGGGTGTCCCTACAAGATCAATACCCGCTCCCGAGAGTGGAGGACCTCCTCGCCACACTGGCAGGTGGCAAGCTGTTCACCAAGTTGGACCACACTTCAGCCTATATGACCCAGGAACTGGCCGACGAATCTAAACTACTGACCACCATCACTACGCACAAGCGACTGTTCGTTTACAACAGGTGTCCATTTGGCATTCGATCAGTGGCTGTGATTTTTCAAAGAAACATGGAAAGCCTGCTTAAATCCATTCCAGGAACGATCGTATTCCAGGACGACATCCTCATCACGGGTCGAGATAGAGAGGAACACCTCCACAACCTGGAGGAGGTGCTACGCCGACTGGACCGGGTAGGCCTGCGACTCAAGAAGTCTAAATGTATGTTCTTAGCTCCTGAGGTTGAGTTTCTGGGCAGGAGGGTTGCTGCAGATGGGATTCGGCCCACCGAATCCAAAACAGAGGCGATTCGACGAGCACCCAGGCCCTGCAACACATCGGAGCTGCGTTCATTCCTGACACTGTTGAACTATTTCGGGAACTTTCTGCCGAACTTGAGCACGTTGTTGGAGCCGCTACACGTGCTCCTGCGTAAGGGTTGCGATTGGTTTTGGGGGGACTGTCAGGAACGGGCTTTTAATTGGGCGCGAAACCTACTTTGTTCAAACAAGTTGTTGACCCTGTACGACCCCTGTAAACGTTTAGTTCTGACATGTGATGTATCATCCTATGGGGTTGGGTACGTGTTGCAGCAGGGCAATGCTGAGGGTCAACTACAACCTGTGGCTTATACCTCCGGGTCGCTCTCTCAAGCAGAACGGGGCTATGGGATGGTCGAGAAGGAAGCGCTTGCATGTGTCTATGGTGTAAAGAAAATGCATCAGTACCTCTTCGGTAGGAAGATTGAATTAGAGACGGACCACAAGCCACTCACATCCCTATTGTTAGACAGCAAGGCTGTCAATGCCAACGCATCAGCTCGCATACAGCGGTGGGCTCTCAGGCTGGCTGCTTATGACTACACCATCCGGCACCGGCCCAGCACTGAAAATTGCGCTGACGTGCTCAGCAGGCTTCCACTGGTCACCACTGAGGGGACAGCGGAGCAAAGCGCTGAGATGGTCATGGCTGTCGATACCTTTGACAGTGCAGGCTCCCCCATCACATCCCACCAGATCAAAATCTGGACAAACAGAGACCCCCTCCTATCTCTGATTAAGAAATGTGTCCTGACTGGGGATAGAAACATAGAAACATGCCCTTCGAGCCTGCACCACCATTCAATAAAATCATGGCTGATCATTCCCTCAGTACCCCTTTCCTGCTTTCTCTCCATACCCCTTGATCTCTTTAACCCTAAGTGCCATATCTAACTCCTTCTTGAATATATCCAGTGAACTGGAATCAACGACTCTCTGCGGTAGAGAATTCCACAGGTTAACAACTCTCTGAGTGAAGAGGTTTCTCCTCATCTCAGTCCTAAATGGCCTACCCCTTATCCTAAGACTGTGTCCCCTGGTCCTGGACTTCCCCAACATCGGGAACAATCTACCCGCATCTAACCTGTCCAGTCTCGTCAGAATCTTATATGTTTCTATGAGATCCCCTCTCATCCTTCTAAACTCCAGTGAATACAGGCCCAGTTGATCCAGTCTCTCCTCATATGACAGCCCAGCCATCCCTGGAATCAGTCTGGTGAACCTTCGCTGCATTCCCTCAATAGCAAGAACGTCCTTCCTCAGATTAGGAGACTAAAACTGAACACAATATTCCAGGTGAGGTCCTGTACAACTGCAGTAAGACCTCCCTGTTTCTATATTCAAATCTCCTAGCTATGAAGGCTAACATACCATTTGCCTTCTTCACCGCCTGCTGTACCTGCGTGCCCACTTTCAGTGACTGATGTACCATGACACCCAGGTCTCGTTGCACCTTCCCTTTTCCTAATCTGCCGCCATTCAGATAATATTCTGCCTTCGTGTTTTTGCCCCCAAAATGGATAACCTCACATTTATCCACATCATACTGCATCTACCATGCATTTGCCCACTCACCTAACCTGTCCAAGTCACCCTGCAGCCTCTTAGCATCCTCCTCACAGCTCACAGCGCCACCCAGCTTAGTGTCATCTGCAAACTTGGAGATATTACACTCAATTCCTTCATCTAAATCATTAATGTATATTGTAAAGAGCTGGGGTCCCAGCACTGAGCCCTCCAGCACTCCACTAGTCACTGCCTGCCATTCTGAAAAGGACCCGTTTATCCCGACTCTCTGCTTCCTGTCTGCCAACCAGTTCTCTATCCACATCAGTACATTACCCCCAATACCATGTGCTTTGACTTTGCACACCAATCTCTTGTGTGGGACCTTGTCAAAAGCCTTTTGAAAGTCCAAATACACCACATCCACTGGTTCTCCCTCGTCCACTCTGCTCGCTACATCCTCAAAAAATTCCAGAAGATTCATCAAGCATGATTTCCCTTTCACAAATCCATGCTGACTCGGTCCGATCCTGTCACTGCTACTTCGTCCTTCATGATCGATTCCAACATTTTCCCCACTACTGATGTCAGGCTAACCGGTCTATAATTACCCGTTTTCTCTCTCCCTCATTTTTTAAAAAGTGGTGTTACATTAGCAACCCTCCAGTCCATGGGAACTGATCCAGAGTCGATAGACTGTTGGAAAATAATCACCAATGCATCCATTATTTCTAGGGCCACTTCCTTGAGCATTCTGGGATGCAGACTATCAGGCCCCGGGGATTTATCGGCCTTCAATCCCATCAATTTCCCGAACACAATTTCCCGCCTAATAAGGATATCCTTCAGTTCCTCCTTCTCACTAGACCCACTCTCCCCCAGTACCTTCGGAAGGTTATTTGTGTCTTCCTTCGTGAAGACAGAACCAAAGTATTGGTTCAATTGGTCTACCATTTCTTTGTTCCCCATTATAAATTCACCTGAATCCGACTGCAAGGGACCTATGTTTGTCTTTACTCATCTTTTTCTCTTCACATATTTATAGAAGCTTTTGCAGTCAGTTTTTATGTTCCCTGCAAGCTTCCTCTTGTACTCTATTTTCCCCCTCTTAATTAAACCCTTAGTCCTCCTCTGTTGAATTCTAAATTTCTCCCAGTCCTCGGGTTTGTTGCTTTATCGAGCCAATTTATATGCTTCTTCCTTGGTTTTAACACCATCCTTAATTTCTTTTGTGAGCCACGGTTGAGCCACCTTCCCAGTTTTATTTTTACTCCAGACAGGGATGTACATTTGCTGAAGTTCATCCATGTGATCTTTAAATGTTTGCCATTGCCTATCCACCGTCAACCCTTTTAGTATCGTCTATTCTAGCCAATTCACGCCTCATACCGTCGAAGTTACCTTTCCTTAAGTTCAGGACCCTAGTTTCCGAATTAACTTTGTCACTCTCCATCTTAATAAGGAATTCTACCATATTATGGTCATTCTTCCCCAAGGGGCCTCGCACAACAAGATTGCTAATTAGTCCTTTCTCATTACACAATAACCAGTCTAGGATGGCCAGCTCCCTGGTTGGTTCCTCCACATATTGGTCTAGAAAACCATCCCTTATACACTCCAGGAAATCCTCCTCCACCGCATTGCTACCAGTTTGGTTAGCCCAATCAATATGTAGATTAAAGTCGCCCATGATAACTGCTGTACCTTTATTGCATGCATCCCTAATTTCTTGTTTGATGCTATCCCCAACCTCACTACTACTGTTTGGTGGTCTGTACACAACTCCCACCAGCGTTTTCTGCCATTGGGTATTCCGCAGCTCCACCCATACAGATTCTACATCATCCAGGCTAATGTCCTTCCTTCCTATTGCATTGATTTCATCTTTAACCAGCAACGCCACCCCACCTCCTTTCCCTTTCTGTCTATCCCTCCTAAATGTTGAATACCCCTGGATGTTGAGTTCCCAGCCTTGGTCACCCTGGAGCCATGTCTCCGTGATGCCAATTACATCGTACCCGTTAACTGCTATCTGCGCAGTTAATTCGTCCACCTTATTCCGAATACTCCTCGCATTGAGGCACAGAGCTTTCAGGCTTGTCTTTTTAACACACTTTGCCCATTTAGAATTTTGCTGTAATGTGGCCCTTTTTGTGTTTTGCCTTGGGTTTCTCTGCCCTCCACTTTTACTATTCTCCTTTCTATCTTTTGCTTCTGCCTCCATTTTATTTCCCTCTGTCTCCCTGCATAGGTTCCCATCCCCCTGCCATATTAGTTTAACCCCTCCCCAACAGCACTAGCAAACACTCGCCCTAGGACATTGGTTCTGGTCCTGCCCAGGTGCAGACCGTCCGGTTTGTACTGGTCCCACCTCCCCCAGAACCGGTTCCAATGCCCCAGGAATTTGAATCCCTCCCTTCTGCACCATTGCTCAAGCCACGTATTCATCTGAGCTATCCTGCGATTCCTACTCTGACTAGCACGTGGCACTGGTAGCAATCCTGAGATTACTACTTCTGAGGTTCTACTTTTTAATTTAGCTCCTAGCTCCCTAAATTCTTCTCGTAGGACCTCATCCCGTTTTTTACCTATATCGTTGGTATCCATATGCACCACGACAACTGGCTGTTCACCCTCCCTTTTCAGAATGTCCTGCACCCGCTCCGAGACATCCTTGACCCTTGCACCAGGGAGGCAACATACCATCCTGGAGTCTCGGTTGCGTCCGCAGAAACGCCTATCTATTCCCCTCACCATCGAATCCCCTGTCACTATCGCTCTCCCAATCTTTTTCCTGCCCTCCTGTGCAGCAGAGCCAGCCACGGTGCCATGAACTTGGCTGCTGCTGCTCTCCCCTGATGAGTCATCCCCCTCAACAGTACTCAAAGCGGTGTATCTGTTTTGCAGGGGGATGACCGCAGGGGATCCCTGCACTACCTTCCTTGCACTGCTCTTCCTGTTGGTCTTCCATTCCCTATCTGGCTGTGTACCCTTTACCTGCGGTAAGACCAACTCACTAAATGTGCTATTGACATCATTCTCAGCATCGTGCATGCTCCAGAGTGAATCCACCCGCAGCTCCAGTTTTGCAATGCGGTCCGTCAGGAGCTGGAGGTGGACACACTTCCCGCACACGTAGTCGTCAGGGACACCGGAGGCGTTCCTGATTTCCCACATCGTACAGGAGGAGCATAACACGTGTCCGAGCTGTCCTGTCATGACTTAACCCTTAGATACACTTAAATTGGCAACAATAATGCTGAAAGTTACTCACTGATACAGAAGAGAAAAAAGAAAAACTACTTACCAATCACCAGCCAATCACTTACTCCTTTGGCTGTGACGTCACTTTTCTATTTCTTTCTATTTCTTTTTTGCCTTCTCCCTGTAGCTGCACAAGCTCCGCCTCTCGCCGACCCCGGACTCACACCTCAGCCCGCACACGGAGCATGCCCTGAGGTCAGACCGTTCCACAGACGGATGGATGAGCTCTCCATCCAAGCCGACTGCCTACTGTGGGGCAGCCGGGTAGTTATGCCCCAGAAGGGAAGGGAGGCATTCATCAGGGAACTCCACAGCGAGCACCCAGGCATTGTGCTAATGAAGGCCATTGCCCAGTCACATGTTTGGTGGCCTGGAATTGATTCAGACCTGGAACACTGTGTTCGCAGGTGCACAACGTGTGCCCAGCTGGGTAATGCACCCAGGGAGGCCCCGCTTAGCCCGTGGCCGTGGCCCACCAGGCCATGGTAACGCATTCATGTTGACTACGCGGGCCCGTTCATGGGTAAGATGTTCCTTATTGCGGTAGATGCGTACTCGAAATGGATCGAGTGCATCATTCTGAACTCATGCATGTCATCCACCACCGTGGAAAGCCTACGTGCGATCTTTGCAACCCATGGCTTGCCGGACATCCTGATTAGTGATAATGGCTCATGTTTCACAAGCTACAAATTCAGAGAGTTTATGTCGGACAATGGCATCAACCATGTCAGGACAGCACCGTTCAAGCCGGCCTCCAATGGCCAGGCGGAACATGCGGTCCATATCATTAAGCAAGGTATGCTCAGGATTCAAGGACCCTCCCTACAATGCCGCCTATCGCGCCTCCTGCTGGCCTATAGATTCTGCCCGCACTCGCTCACGGGGGTCCCGCCCACAGAGCTACTAATGAAACGGACACTCAAAACTCGGTTGTCCCTCATTCACCCAGTCCTGACCGACATAGTTGAGGGCAAGCGCAAGTCACAAAACGAGTACCATGACCGTAATTCGAGGAGGAGATGTATAGAAATAAATGATCCTGTATTCGTCCTCAATCACGCCATGGGGCCCAAATGGCTTGAGGGCACTGTAATTGACAAAGAGGGGAATAGGGTCATCATGGTTAAATTCAACAATGGCCAGATATGCCATAAGCATCTGGACCAAGTAAAAAAAAATGTTCAGCACCGACACGGAGGAACCTGAAGAAGTCCATGAGATGGGGCTCACAACACCGCCAGTGATCGAGCAACAAGAGCAATCAGAAGAATGTACAGTCCCTGAGGTCAGCCCGGACAGGCCGGAATCACCACAGGTGACAGACACTCACGTCAGTGTCCAACAACCAGAGCCCCAACTGCGGCGCTCCACGAGGGAGTGTAGACCACCTGAAAGACTGAACCTATGATCCTAATAAGACATTGGGCGGGGGGTGGGGTGGGGGGGGGGGAGGTGATGTCATGTATGTAACCACAATGCAACACCACTGTATTACTGTACACACTCAACCTAGATGCACACCTTGACCACAAGGGGTGAACTTGTGGGAGACACTCCTTACCTGAACACACAGGTATAAAAAGGGAGGTCCCACGCAGGGTTACGGTCTTTGGAGTCCTGTGAGTAAAGAGATAAGGTCACAGAGTGACCTTGTCCCCAGAATGTGCCTCGTGTGGTTTCATACTGTAGAGTAAGGACTTTACACCGGCAATCAACAGGAACAGCAAGGGCCAGATGTGGGTAACACAGAGAGAGGGCAGAAAGGGGGGAGGGAGAGGGAGGGGGGAGGGAGAGGGAGGGGGAGGGAGAGGGGGGAGAGAGAGGGGTAGAGGGAGAGGGGGAGAGGGAGAGGGGGAGAGAGAGGGGGGAGGGAGAGGAATGGGGTAGAGGGGGAGGGGGGCAGAGGAAGAGGGGGGAAGGAGAGGGGGCGACGGAGGGAGCAGGGGGAGGAAGAGAGGGGAGGGAGAGTGGGTGGAGCAGGGGGGGAGGGGGAGGGAGAGAGGATAGGGAGCGGGAGAGAGGGGGAGGGAGCAGGGGGAGAGGGGGAGGGATCAGGGGAAGAGGGAAAGAGGGGAGCGACAGGGGGGGGGGAAGGAAGAGGTGGAGGGAGCAGGGGGGAGTGAGAGAGGCAGGGGAAGAGGGGGGAGGGAAAGGGGGAGGGAGAGAGGGAGCGACAGAGGGGAGAGAGGAGGAGCGGAGGTCGGGAGTGGGGGGGTGAGCCGGGGAGGGAGTGAGCAGGTAGGCCTGCGACTAAAGAAGTCCAAGTGTGTGTTTTTGACCCCAGAGGTCGAGTTTTTGGGCAGGAGGGTTGCTGCAGACGGGTTCCGGCCCACCGAATCCAAAACGGAGGCGATCCATCGCTCGCCCAGGCCCGGCAACACATCAGAGTTGCGCTCATTTCTGGGACTATTGAACTATTTCGTGAACTTTCTGCTGAACTTAAGCACATTGTTGGAGCCGCTACACGTGCTCCTGCATAAGGGTTGCGATTGGTTTTTGGGAGACTGTCAGGAACGGGCTTTCAATCGGGCGTGAAACCTGCTTTGTTCTAATAAGTTATTGACCCTGTACAACCCCTGTAAGATATTGGTTCTGACATGCGATGCAGCATCCTATGGGGTTGGGTGTGTGTTGCAGCAGAGTAATGATGAGAGCCAACTCCAACCTGTGGCTTATGCCTCCAGGTCGCTCTCCCAAGCAGAAAGGAGGTAAGGGATGGTTGAAAAGGAGGCACTCGCATGTGTCTACGGGGTGAAAAAGATGCACCAGTATCTTTTTGGCAGAAGGTTCGAGTTAGAAACGGACCACAAGCCGTTAACATCCCTGTTGTCCGACATCAAAGCTGTCAATGCCAACGCGTCAGCTCGCATACAGCGATGGGCTCTCACGCTGGTGTATGACTACACCATACGGCACCAGCCAGGCACCGAAAATTGTGCTGACGCACTCAGCAGGCTTCCACTGGCCACGACTGAGGGGGCAGCGGAGCAAAGCGCTGAGATGGTCATGGCTGTCGATGCCTTTGACAGTGCAGGCTCCCCCATCACATCCCACCAGATCAAACAGAGATCCCCTCCTATCCCTGATTAAGAAATGTGTCCTGACTGGGGATTGGGCGCCCGCACACGGAGCATGCCCTGAGGAGGTCAGACCATTTCACAGACGGATGGATGAGCTCTCCATCCAAGCCAACTGCCTACTATGGGGCAGCAGGGTAGTCATGCCCCAGAGGGATAGGGAAACATTCATCAGGGAACTCCACAGCGAGCACCCAGGCATCGTGCTAATGAAGGCCATTGCCCGGTCACATGTATGGTGGCCAGGAATTGACTCAGACCTGGAACACTGTGTTCGCAGGTGCACGATATGTGCCCAGCTGGGCAATGCCCCCAGGGAGGCCCCACTCAGCCCGTGGCCCTGGCCCACCAAGCCATGGTCACGTATTCACGTAGACTACGTGGGCCCGTTCATGGGAAAAATGTTCCTGATCGTTGTTGATGCGTACTTGAAATGGATCGAGTGCATCATATTGAGTTCGTGCACGACATCCACCACTGTGGAGAGTCTGCGTGTGGTCTTTGCGACCCACGGCTTGCCGGACATCCTGGTTAGCGACAACGGCCCGTGTTTCACTAGCTATGAGTTCCGGGAGTTCATGTCTGGTAATGGCATCAAATGTGTCAGGATAGCACCGTTCAAGCCGGCTTTGAAAGGCCAGGCGGAACATGCGGTCCAAATCATAAAGCAAGGCATGTTCCGGATTCAAGGACCCTCTCTTCAATACCGTCTATCGCGCCTCCTGCTGGCGTATAGGTCCCGACCGCATTTGCTCACGGGAGTCCCGCCAGCGGAACTACTCATGAAATGTACACTTAAAACTCGGCTGTCCCTCATTCATCCAGTCTTGTCAGACATTGTTGAGGGCAAGCGCCAGTCCCAAAATGAGTGCCACGACCGTAACTCAAAGGGGAGATGTATAGAAATCGATGACTCTGTATTTGTTCTTAATCACGCTTTGGGGCCCAAGTGGCTTGACGGTACTGTAATTGGTAAAGAGGGAATAGGGTCATAGTGGTCAGACTCAACAATGGGCAGATATGCCGCAAGCATCTGGACCAAGTAAAAAAAAGGTTCAGCATGGACACTGAGGAACCTGAGGAGCATCCTGAGATGCTGCCCCCACCACTGCTAGAGAACGAGCAACAAGAACCGTCAGCAACATGCACAGTCCCTGCGGTCAGCCCGGATGAGCCGGAATCACCACAGGTGACAAAGACGCATGCCAAGACTCAACAACCAGAACCCCAACTGCGACACTCCACGAGAGAGTGTTGACCGCCTGAAAGACTCAATCTTTGACCCAAAGACGTTGGGGGGGAGGTGATGTCATGAACTGTAACCTTTATGTAACAACACTGTACACTGTATACACCTGAGAAATGCACACCTTGACCACAGGGGGTGAACTTGTGGGAGACACTCCTCACCTGGTCATCCAGGTATATAAAGGGAGATCCCACACAGGATCAGGACTCCTTGGTCCTGTGAATAAAGGTTCAGGTCACAGAGTGACTTTGTCTGCAGTATGTGCCTCGTGTGATTTGCTGTAGTGTGTAAGGACACAACAGTATGGATAGTTTGCTTGGGATGACAATAGCTGGAACGAGCGAGCACTCAGATTTGGGTCTCCGGCTTCCCATCGGTGTAAGGTGTCACCCACATGGCGATCCAGGCACCCCACATCACCCAGGAGTACTCATCATCCACAGGGGCTTCCACTCCAGCAACGTAGAACGTATGTGCAAACACAATGTAAACCTTTATGCAGGCGTGCCCGATTCCTGGGGAGCTGCCGAGATGTTTTCACAATCCAACATCCCGGGACCAGCCTGATAAAACATGGAGCACGTATTGCAGGGCGGCTGTCAAGTGACAAGGATAACCTTCAAACCTGGCTGGTGACACGTCTTGGGAATCCCACGGTGAAAACCGAGAGTAGTACAACACGAGCCCTATGACAACCAGATGTGTGATTGACCAAGACATCAGCCAGATGTGGAGCCGCCTTTCAGTCCGCACCAGCTAGGGTCTCTTGGATAATCGTGGGGTGGTGTGTTCTGTAAACAGCGCAGCAACAAGGACTGGAGGTGGAGCATGAACACACCACTAAACATAGAAACATAGAAATTTACAGCGCAGAAGGAGGTCATTTCGGCCCATCGTGTCCCCTCCGGCCGACAAAGAGTCACACGGCCCTCGGTCAGAGCCCTGAAGGTTACATATAAACCTATGAACAATGACGGAAAGGCAAAGAGCACCCAGCCCAACTAGTCCGCCTCACACAACTGCGACACTCCTTATACTGAAACATTCTACACTCCACCCCAACCGGAGCCGTGTGATCTCCTGGGAGAGGCAAAAAACAGATAAAAACCCAGGCTAATTGGGGGAAAAAAAATCTGGGAAAATTCCTCACCAACCCAACCAGGTGATCTAAACTAGTCCAGGAGATCACCCTGGCCGTATTCTATTCCCTGCAGTACTTACCATTATATCTGCGCCGTCCAACAAAAGGTCATCCAGTCTAATCCCAATTACCAGCTCTCGGTCTGTAACTCTGCAGGTTATTGCACTTTAAGTGCCCATCCAGGCACTTTTTAAAAGTGGTGAGGGTTTCTGCATCCACCATTCTTCCAGGCAGCGAGTTCCAGACACCCACAACACTCTGTGTGAAGAAGCCCCCCTCAAATCCCCTCTAAACCTTCCACCAACCACCTTAACCCTAAACTAGCCCCTTCCACCAATGGAAATAGACCCTTACTATCCACTATGTCCAGGCTCCTCAATATTTTGTACACCTCAATCAGGTCTCCTCTCAGCCTCCACTGTTGCAATGAGAACAAACCCAGCCTATCCAATCTATCCTCATAACTAAGATTCTCCAATCCAGGCAGCATCCTAGTAAATCTCCTCTGCACCCTCTCCAGTGCAATCAGGTCCTTCCTATAATACGGCGACCAGAACTGCATGCAGTACTCCAGCTGTGGCCTAACCAGAGTATTATACAATTTAATCATAACCTCCCTGCTCTTGTATTCTATGCCTCGGCCAATAAAGGCAAGTATTCCGTATGCCTTCTTAACCACCTTATCCACCTGGCCTGCTACCTTCAGGGATCTGTGGACCTGCACTCCCAGGTCCCTTTGTTCCTCTACACTATTAAGTGGCCTACCGTTAAACACTGCTCATCCAATGAGGATTCCAATGATGAGGAGGATACATTTCCATCACACAATGCAAGACCAGCTATTCTGCTGCTGCGGATCCCCAGGGATAGCAGAATAGCTTGAAGGTTTAGTTAGTCACTCACAGCAGACCAAAGTAACTATCACAGCGTCCATTCGCCTTCATCCAATGGGTCAACTGCTCTTCACTCCGACCACTCTGCTGGAGAGCAGCTTGGTGGAGCTCAGTGCGGTGTTGTAAGGCCATGTCATGCTGTTTAAGGCAGCAGAAACGTAGGCATTCATCGTTCGCATGGCCCTAGTCACAGCCTGCAGCGACTCATTAGATTCTCGCAATTTGAAGATCCACAGAGGAGGCAACTCCATGAAAGACATGCTCGCAAAGGGCTGCGACATCGACCCATTCATGTTTTAGCTGGACTGCTCCGTTCTCCGCTATTGTGGGCATCAGAATAAAGCAACAGGAGGCCCATTCAGCCCCTGGTGCCTGTTACACAGGAACAGGAGGAGGCCCATTCAGCCCCTCGAGCCTGTTACACAGGAACAGGAGGAGGCCATTCAGCCCCTCGAGCCTGTTACACAGGAACAGGAGGGAGCCATTCAGCCCCTCGAGCCTGTTACACAGAAACAGGAGGAGGCCATTCAGCCCCTCGAGCCTGTAACACAGGAACAGGAGGGAGCCATTCAGCCCCTCGAGCCTGTTACACAGGAACAGGAGGCAGGCGTTCAGCCCCTCGAGCCTGTTACAGAGGAACAGGAGGAGGCCATTCAACCCCTTGAGCCTGTTACACAGGAACAGGAGGACACCATTCAGCCCCTCGAGCCTGTTACACAGGAACAGAGGCCCATTCAACCCCTTGAGCCTGTTACACAGGAACAGAGGCCCATTCAACCCCTTGAGCCTGTTACACAGGAACAGGAGACCCATTCAGCCTCTCAAGAATGTTACACAGAAACTGGGGGCCATTTAATCCCTCGAGCCTGTTACAGAGGAACAGGAGGAGGCCATTCAGCCCCTCGAGCCTGTTACACAGGAACAGGAGGAGGCCATTCAGCCACTCGATCCGATTACACAGGAACAGGAGGAGTCCATTCAACTCCTCGAGCCTGTTACACAGGAACAGGAGGAGGCCATTCAGGCCCTCGAGCCTGTTACACAGGAGTAGGAGGCCCATTGCACAGGAACAGGAGGGAGACATTCAGCCCCTCGAGCCTGTTGCACAGGAACAGGAGGTGGCCATTCAGCCACTCGATCCGATTACACAGGAACAGGAGGCCCATTCAGCCTCTCAAGACTGTTATACAGAAACAGGGGGCTGTTCAGCCGCTCGAGCCTGTTACACAGGAACAGGAGGAGGCCATTCTGCCCCTCGAGCGTGTTACCTGGAACAGGAGGAGGCCATTCTGCCCCTCGAGCGTGTTACACAGGAACAGGAGGAGGCCATTCAACTCCTTGAGCCTGTTACACAGCAACAGGAGGGAGCCATTCAGCCCCTCGAGCCTGTTACACAGGAACAGGAGGCAGGCGTTCAGCCCCTCGAGCCTGTTACAGAGGAACAGGAGGAGGCCATTCAACCCCTCGAGCCTGTTACACAGGAACAGGAGGAGGCCATTCAGCCCCTCGAGCCTGTAACACAGGAACAGGAGGGAGCCATTCAGCCCCTCGAGCCTGTTACACAGGAACAGGAGGAGGCCATTCAACCCCTCGAGCCTGTTACAGAGGAACAGGAGGAGGCCATTCAACCCCTCGAGCCTGTTACACAGGAACAGGAGGACACCATTCAGCCCCTCGAGCCTGTTACACAGGAACAGAGGCCCATTCAACCCCTTGAGCCTGTTACACAGGAACAGAGGCCCATTCAACCCCTTGAGCCTGTTACACGGGAACAGGAGACCCATTCAGCCTCTCAAGAATGTTACACAGAAACTGGGGGCCATTTAACCCCTCGAGCCTGTTACAGAGGAACAGGAGGAGGCCATTCAGCCCCTCGAGCCTGTTACACAGGAACAGGAGGAGGCCATTCAGCCACTCGATCCGATTACACAGGAACAGGAGGAGTCCATTCAACTCCTCGAGCCTGTTACACAGGAACAGGAGGAGGCCATTCAGCCCCTCGAGCCTGTTACACAGGAGTAGGAGGCCCATTGCACAGGAACAGGAGGGAGACATTCAGCCCCTCGAGCCTGTTGCACAGGAACAGGAGGTGGCCATTCAGCCACTCGATCCGATTACACAGGAACAGGAGGCCCATTCAGCCTCTCAAGACTGTTATACAGAAACAGGGGGCCGTTCAGCCGCTCGAGCCTGTTACACAGGAACAGGAGGAGGCCATTCTGCCCCTCGAGCGTGTTACACAGGAACAGGAAGAGGCCATTCTGCCCCTCGAGCGTGTTACACAGGAACAGGAGGAGGCCATTCAACTCCTTGAGCCTGTTACACAGCAACAGGAGGAGGCCATTCAGCCCCTCGAACCTATTACACAGGAACAGGAGGAGGCCATTCAGCCCCTCGAGCCTGTTACACAGGAACAGGAGGCCATTCAGTCGCTCGAGCCTGTTACACAGGAACAGGTGGCCATTCAGTCGCTCGAGCCTGTTACATAGGAACAGGAGGAGACCATTCAGCCCCTTGAACCTGATACACAGGAACAGGAGGTGGCCATTCAGCCCCTTGAGCCTGTTACACAGGAACAGAGGCCCATTCAACCCCTTGAGCCTGTTACACAGGAACAGGAGACCCATTCAGCCTCTCAAGAATGTTACACAGAAACTGGGGGCCATTTAACCCCTCGAGCCTGTTACAGAGGAACAGGAGGAGGCCATTCAGCCACTCGAGCCTGTTACACAGGAACAGGAGGAGGCCATTCAACCCCTCGAGCCTGCTACACAGGAACAGGAGGTCCATTCAGCCTTTCAAGCCTGTTACACAGGAGTACAAGTCAGCCATTCAGCCCCTCGAGCCTATTACACATGAACAGGAGGAGGCCATTCAGCCCCTCGAGTCTGTTACACAGGAACGGAGGCCCATTCAACCCCTTGAGCCTGTTACACAGGAACAGGAGGACCATTCAGCCACTCGACTGTTCCACAGGAACAGGGGGCCATTCAGCCCCTCGAGCCTGTTGCACAGGAGTATGAGACAGCCATTCAGCCCCTCGAGCCGATTACACCGGAAAAGGAGGACCATTCAGCCTCTCAAGACTGTTACACAGGAACAGGAGGCCCATTGCACAGGATCAGGAGGGTGCCATTCAGCCCCTCGAGCCTGTTACACAGGAACAGGAGGAGGCCATTCAGCCTCTCGAGCCTGTTACACAGGAACAGAAAGAGGCCATTCAGAATCTTGAGCCTGTTACACAGGAACAGGAGGAGGCCGTTCAGCCGCTCGAGCCTGTTACAGAGGAACAGGAGGAGTCCATTCAGCCCCTCGAGCCTGTGACACAGGAACAGGAGGAGGCCATTCAGCCACTCGAGCCTGTTACACAGGAACAGGAGGAGTCCATTCAACTCCTCGAGCCTGTTACACATGAACAGGAGGAGGCCATTCAGCCCCTCGAGCCTGTTACACAGGAACAGGAGGAGGCCATTCATAATCTCGAGCCTGTTACACAGGAACAGGAGGAGGCCATTCATTCCCTCGAGCCTGTTACACAGGAACAGGAGGAGGCCATTGAGCCCTTTGAGCCTGTTGTACAGGAACAGGAGGAAGCCATTCAGCACTTTGAGCCTGTAATACAGGAACAGGAGGTGGCCATTCAGCCCTTTGAGCCTGTTACAAAGGAACAGGACGAGGCCATTCAGCCCCTCGAGCCTGTTACACAGGAACAGGAGGAGGCTATTCAGCCCCTCGAGCCTGTTACACAGGAACAGGAGGTGGCCATTCAGCCCCTCAATCCTGTTACACAGGAACAAGAGGAAGCCAAATCAGCCCCTCGAGCCCTTTACTCTGGAACAGCAGGAGACCATACAGCCTATCGAGCCTGTTAAACAGGTTCAGGATGAGCCCATTTAAGAAATGGGGAACAGGAGCAGAGCCATTCAGCCCCTCGAGCCTGTTACACAGGAACAGGAGACACATTCAGCCCCTTTTAACATGATACACAGGAGCAAGAGTCCCATTCAGCCCTTCTAGCCTGTTATACAGGAACAGGAGGAGGCCATTCAGCCGTTTGAGCCTGTTATACAGGAACAGGAGGAGGTCATTCAGCCGTTTGAGCCTGTTATACAGGAACAGGAGGAGGCCATTCAGCCGTTTGAGCCTGTTATACAGGAACAGGAGGAGGCCATTCAGCCCCTTGAGCCTGTTACACATGAACAGGAGGAGACCATTCAGCCTCTCGAGCCTGTTGCACAGGAACAGGAGGAGGTCATTTAGCCCCGCGAGATTGTTACACCGGAACAGGAGGAAGCCATTCAGCCCCTCAAGCCTGTTACACAGGAATAGGAGGAGGCCATTCAGACCCTCGATCCTGTTATACAGGAACAGGAGGAGGCCATTCAGCCCCTTCAGCCTGTTACACAGGAACAGGAGGAAGCCATTCAGCCCCTCGAGCCTGTTACACAGGAATAGGAGCAGGCCATTCAGCCCCTCGAGCCTGTTACACAGGAACAGGAGGAGGCCATTCATCCCCTCGATCCTGTAATACAGGAACAGGAGTAGGCCATTCATCCCCTTGAGCCTGTTTTACAGAAATAGGAGAAAGCCATTCTGCCCCTCGAGCCTGTTACACAGGAACAGGAGGAGGCCATTCAGCCCTTTGAGCCTGTTATACAGCAATAGGAGGAGGCCATTCAGCCCTTTGAGCCTATTATACAGGAACAGGAGGAGGTCATTCAGCCCTTTGAGCCTGTTATACAGGAACAGGAGGAGGCCATTCTGCCCTTTGAGCCTGGTACACAGGAACAGGAGGAGGTCATTCAGGCCTTTGAGCCTGTTATACAGGAACAAGAGGAAGCCATTCAGCTCCTCGAGCCTGTTGCAGAGGAACAGAAGGTGGCCATTCAGCCCCTCGAGCCTGTTGCACAGCAGCAGGAAAAGACCATTCAGCCCCTCGAGCCTGTTATACAGGAACAGGAGGAGGCCATTCAGCCCCTCGAGCCTGTTACACAGGAAAAGGAAGAGGCCCATTCAGCCCCTCGAGCGTGTTACACAGGAACAGGAGGAGGCCATTCAGCCCCTCGAGTCCGTTGCACAGGAACAGGAGGAGGCCAGTGAGCCCTTTGAGCCTGTTATACAGGAACAGGAGGAGGCCATTCAGCCCTTTGAGCCTGTTATACAGGAACAGGAGTTGGTCATTTAGCCCCTCGAGCCTGTTTTACAGGAACAGGAGGAAGCCATTCAGCCCCTCGAGCCTGTTACACAGGAACGGGAGGAGGCCCATTCAGCCCCTCGAGCGTGTTACACAGGAACAGGTGGAGGCCATTCAGCCCCTCGAGCCTGTTACACAGCAGCAGGAAAAGGCCTTTCGCCCCTCGAGCCTGTTATACAGGAACAGGAGGAGGCCATTGAGCCCATTGAGCCTGTTACACAGGAAAAGGAGGAGTCCCATTCAGCCCCTCGAGCGTGTTACACAGGAACAGGTGGAGGCCATTCAGCCCCTCGAGCCTGTTACACAGCAGCAGGAAAAGGCCATTCGCCCCTCGAGCCTGTTATACAGGAACAGGAGGAGGCCATTGAGCCCGTTGAGCCTGTTACACAGGAACAGGAGGAGGCCATTCAGCCCCTCGATCCTGTTACACAGGAACAGGAGGAGGCCATTCAGCCACTCGAGCCTGTTACACAGGAACAGGAGGAGGCCATTAAGCCCCTTGAGCCTGTTACACAGGAACAGGAGGAAGCCATTCAGCCCCTCGAGTCCGTTACAGAGGAACAGGAGGAAGCCATTCAGCCCCTCGAGCCTGTTACACCGGAATTGGAGGATGCCATTCAGCCCCTCTAGCCTGTTTTACAGGAACAGGAGGAAGCCATTCAGCCCCTCGAGCCTGTTACACAGGAATAGGAGCAAGCCATTCAGCTGCCTCGGGCCTGTTGCACAGGAACAGGAGGATGCCATTCATCCCCTCGAGCCTGTTACACAGGAACAGGAGGTGGCCATTCAGCCCCTCGAGCCTGTTACACAGGAACAGGTGGAGGCCATTCATCCCCTCGAGCCTGTTACACAGCAGCAGGAAAAGGCCATTCAGCCCCTCGAGCCTGTTATACAGGAACAGGAGGAAGCCATTCAGCACTTTGAGCCTGTTATACAGGAACAGGAGGTGGCCATTCAGCCCTTTGAGCCTGTTACAAAGGAACAGGACGAGGCCATTCAGCTCCTCGAGCCTGTTACACAGGAACAGGAGGAGGCTATTCAGCCCCTCGAGCCTGTTACACAGGAACAGGAGGTGGCCATTCAGCCCCTCAATCCTGTTACACAGGAACAGGAGGAAGCCATTCAGCCCCTCGATCCTGTTACACAGGAACAGGAGGAAGCCATTCAGCCCCTCTAGCCTGTTATACAGGAACAGGAGGATGCCATTCAGCCCCTCGAGCCTGTTACACAGGAATAGGAGCAGGCCATTCAGCCCCTCGAGCCTGTTACAAAGGAACAGGAGGATGCCATTCAGCCCCTCGAGCCTGTTACACAGGAACAGGAGCAGGCCATTTTGCAACTCGAGCCTGTTACATGGGAATAGAAGAAGCCATTCAGCTCCTCGAGCCTGTTCGACAAGAACAGGAGGAGACCATTCAGCCCCTCAAGATTGTTTCATAGGAACAGGAGGAGGCTATTCAGCCCCTCGAGCCTGTTACACAGAAATAGGAGGATGCCATTCAGCCCCTTGAACCTGTTATACAAGAACAGGAGGTGGCCATTCAGCCCCTCGATCCTGTTGCACAGGAGCAGGAAGAGGCCATTCAGCCCCTCGAGCCTGTTTTACAGGAACAGGAGGAAGCCATTCAGCCCCTCGAGCCTGTTACACAGGAACAGGAGGAAGCCATTCAGTCCCTTCAGCCTGTTACACAGGAACAAAAGGAAGCCATTCAGCCCCTCGAGCCTGTTACACCGGAATAGGAGGATGCCATTCAGCCCCTCTAGCCTGTTTTACAGGAACAGGAGGAAGCCATTCAGCCCCTCGAGCCTGTTACACAGGAATAGGAGCAAGCCATTCAGCTGCCTCGTGCCTGTTTCACAGGAACAGGAGGAGGCCATTCATCCCCTCGAGCCTGTTACACAGGAACAGGAGGAGGCCATTCATCCCCTCGAGCCTGTTACACAGCAGCAGGAAAAGGCCATTCAGCCCCTCGAGCCTGTTATACAGGAACAGGAGGAGGCCATTGAGCCCTTTGAGCCTGTTATACAGGAACAGGAGGAAGCCATTCAGCACTTTGAGCCTGTTATACAGGAACAGGAGGTGGCCATTCAGCTCTTTGAGCCTGTTACAAAGGAACAGGACGAGGCCATTCAGCCCCTCGAGCCTGTTACACAGGAACAGGAGGAGGCTATTCAGCCCCTCGAGCCTGTTACACAGGAACAGGAGGTGGCCATTCAGCCCCTTCAGCCTGTTAGACTGGAACAGGAGGAAGCCATTCAGCCCCTCGAGCCTGTTACACCGGAATAGGAGGAAGCCATTCAGCCCCTCTAGCCTGTTATACAGGAACAGGAGGAGGCCATTCATCCCCTCGAGCCTGTTTCACAGGAACAGGAGGAGGCCATTCAGCCCCTCGAGGCTGTTACAAAGGAACAGGAGGATGCCATTCAGCCCCTCGAGCCTGTTTCACAGGAACAGGAGGAGGCCATTCAGCCCCTCGAGCCTGTTACAAAGGAACAGGAGGATGCCATTCAGCCCCTCGAGCCTGTTACAAAGGAACAGGAGGATGCCATTCAGCACCTCGAGCGTGTTACAAAGGAACAGGAGGTGGCCATTCAGCCCCTCGAGCCTGTTTTACAGGAACAGGAGGAAGCCATTCAGCCCCTCGAGCCTGTTTTACAGGACCAGGAGGAGGCCATTCAGCCCCTCGAACTTGTTACACAGGAACAGGAGGAGGCCATTCAGCCCCTCGAGCCTGTTACACAGGAGTAGGAGGAAGCCATTCAGCCCCTCTAGCCTGTTTTACAGGAACAGGAGGAAGCCATTCAGCCCATCGAGCCTGTTACACAGGAATAGGAGCAAGCCATTCAGCTGCCTCGGGCCTGTTACACAGGAACAGGAGGAGGCCATTCATTCCCTCGAGCCTGTTACACAGGAACAGGAGGAGGCCATTCAGCCCCTCGAGCCTGTTACACAGGAACAGGAGGAGGCCATTCATAACCTCGAGCCTGTTACACAGCAGCAGGAAAAGGCCATTCAGCCCCTCGAGCCTGTTATACAGGAACAGGAGGAGGCCATTGAGCCCTTTGAGCCTCTTATACAGGAACAGGAGGAAGCCATTCAGCACTTTGAGCCTGTTATACAGGAACAGGAGGTGGCCATTCAGCCCTTTGAGCCTGTTACAAAGGAACAGGACGAGGCCATTCAGCCCCTCGAGCCTGTTTTACAGGACCAGGAGGAGGCCATTCAGCCCCTCGAACTTGTTACACAGGAACAGGAGGAGGCCATTCAGCCCCTCGAGCCTGTTACACAGGAACAGGAGGTGGCCATTCAGCCCCTTCAGCCTGTTAGACTGGAACAGGAGGAAGCCATTCAGCCCCTCGAGCCTGTTACACCGGAATAGGAGGAAGCCATTCAGCCCCTCTAGCCTGTTATACAGGAACAGGAGGAGGCCATTCATCCCCTCGAGCCTGTTTCACAGGAACAGGAGGAGGCCATTCAGCCCCTCGAGGCTGTTACAAAGGAACAGGAGGATGCCATTCAGCCCCTCGAGCCTGTTTCACAGGAACAGGAGGAGGCCATTCAGCCCCTCGAGCCTGTTACAAAGGAACAGGAGGATGCCATTCAGCCCCTCGAGCCTGTTACAAAGGAACAGGAGGATGCCATTCAGCACCTCGAGCGTGTTACAAAGGAACAGGAGGTGGCCATTCAGCCCCTCGAGCCTGTTTTACAGGAACAGGAGGAAGCCATTCAGCCCCTCGAGCCTGTTTTACAGGACCAGGAGGAGGCCATTCAGCCCCTCGAACTTGTTACACAGGAACAGGAGGAGGCCATTCAGCCCCTCGAGCCTGTTACACAGGAGTAGGAGGAAGCCATTCAGCCCCTCTAGCCTGTTTTACAGGAACAGGAGGAAGCCATTCAGCCCATCGAGCCTGTTACACAGGAATAGGAGCAAGCCATTCAGCTGCCTCGGGCCTGTTACACAGGAACAGGAGGAGGCCATTCATTCCCTCGAGCCTGTTACACAGGAACAGGAGGAGGCCATTCAGCCCCTCGAGCCTGTTACACAGGAACAGGAGGAGGCCATTCATAACCTCGAGCCTGTTACACAGCAGCAGGAAAAGGCCATTCAGCCCCTCGAGCCTGTTATACAGGAACAGGAGGAGGCCATTGAGCCCTTTGAGCCTCTTATACAGGAACAGGAGGAAGCCATTCAGCACTTTGAGCCTGTTATACAGGAACAGGAGGTGGCCATTCAGCCCTTTGAGCCTGTTACAAAGGAACAGGACGAGGCCATTCAGCCCCTCGAGCCTGTTACACAGGAACAGGAGGAGGCTATTCAGCCCCTCGAGCCTGTTACACAGGAACAGGAGGTGGCCATTCAGCCCCTCAATCCTGTTACACAGGAACAGGAGGAAGCCATTCAGCCCCTCGATCCTGTTACACAGGAACAGGAGGATGCCATTCAGCCCCTCGATCCTGTTACACAGGAACAGGAGGAGGCCATTCAGCCCCTTCAGCCGGTTAGACTGGAACAGGAGGAAGCCATTCAGCCCCTCGAGCCTGTTACACCGGAATAGGAGGAAGCCATTCAGCCCCTCTAGCCTGTTATACAGGAACAGGAGGAAGCCATTCAGCCACTCGAGCCTGTTACACTGGAATAGGAGCAGGCCATTCAGCTGCCTCGGGCCTGTTACACAGGAACAGGAGGAGGCCATTCATCCCCTCGAGCCTGTTCGACAAGAACAGGAGGAGACCATTCAGCCCCTCAAGAATTTTTCATAGGAACAGGAGGAGGCGATTCAGCCCCTCGAGCCTGTTACACAGAAATAGGAGGAAGCCATTCAGCCCCTTGAGCCTGTTATACAAGAACAGGAGGTGGCCATTCAGCCCCTCGATCCTGTTGCACAGGAGCAGGAAGAGGCCATTCAGCCCCTCGAGCCTGTTTTACAGGAACAGGAGGAAGCCATTCAGCCCTTTGAGCCTGTTATACAGCAACAGGAGGAGGCCATTCAGCCCTTTGAGTCTGTTACACAGGAACAGGAGGAGGCCATTCTGCCCTTTGAGCCTGTTACACAGGAACAGGAGGATGTCATTCAGCCCTTTGAGCATGTTATACAGGAACAGGAGGAGGCCATTCAGCTCCTCGAGCTTGTTACAGAGGAACAGGAGGAGACCATTCAGCCCCTCTAGCCATTACACATGAACACGAGCAGGACCATTCATCCCCTCGAGCCTGTTACACAAGAATAGGAGGAAGCCATTCAGCCCCTCAAAACTTTTACACAGGATAAGGAAGAGGCCCATTCAGCCCCTCGAGCCTGTTGCACAGGAAAAGGAGGAGGCCCATTCAGCCCCTCGAGCATGTTACACAGGAACAGGAGGAGGCTATTCAGCCCCTCGAGTCCGTTGCACAGGAACAGGAGGAGACCATTCAGCCCCTCTAGCCGTGACACAGGAACAGGAGGAGGCCATTCAGCCCCTCGAGCCTGTTACACAGCAGCAGGAAAAGGCCATTCAGCCCCTCGAGCCTGTTATACAGGAACAGGAGGAGGCCATTGAGCCAGTTGAGCCTGTTATACAGGAACAGGAGGAAGCCTTCAGCACTTTGAGCCTGTTGTACAGGAACAGGAGGAGGCTATTCAGCCCTTTGAGCCTGTTACAAAGGAACAGGACGAGGCCATTCAGCCCCTCGAACCTGTTACACAGGAACAGGAGCAGTCCATTCTGCCCCTCGAGCCTGTTCGACAGGAACGGGAGGAAGCCATTCAGCCCATCGAGCCTGTTATACAGGAATAGGACGAGGCCATTGAGCCCCTTGAGCGTGTTATACAGGAACAGGAGTTGGCCATTAAGCCCCTCGAGCCTGTTTTACAGGAATAGGAGGATGCCATTCAGCCCCTCGAGCCTGTTACACAGGAACAGGAGGAGGCCATTCAGCCCCTTCAGCCTGTTTTACAGAAATAGGAGGAAGTCATTCTGCCCCTCGAGCCTGTTACACAGGAACAGGAGCAAGCCATTCAGCTGCCTCGGGCCTGTTACACAGGAACAGGAGGAGGCCATTCATCCCCTCGAGCCTGTTACACAGGAACAGGAGGAGGCCATTCAGCCCCTCGATCCTGTAATACAGGAACAGGAGGAGGCCATTCCTCCCCTTGAGCCTGTTTTACAGAAATAGGAGGAAGTCATTCTGCCCCTCGAGCCTGTTACACAGGAACAGGAGGAGGCCATTCAGCCCTTTGAGCCTGTTATACAGCAACAGGAGGAGGCCATTCAGCCCTTTGAGCCTATTATACAGGAACAGGAGGAGGTCATTCAGCCCTTTGAGCCTGTTATACAGGAACAAGAGGAGGCCACTCATCTCCTCGAGCCTGTTACAGAGGAACAGAAGGTGGCCATTCAGCCCCTCGAGCCTGTTACACAGCAGCAGGAAAAGGCCATTCAGCCCCTCGAGCCTGTTATACAGGAACAGGAGGAGGTCATTCAGCCCTTTGAGCCTGTTATACAGGAACAGGAGGAGGCCATTCAGCACTTTGAGCCTGTTGCACAGGAACAGGAGGAGGCCATTCAGCACTTTGAGCCTGTTAGACAGGAACAGGACGAGGCCATTCAGCCCTTTGAGTCTGTTACAAAGGAACAGGAGGAGGCCATTCAGCCCCTCGAGCCTGTTACAAAAGAATAGGAAGAAGTCATTCAGCCCCTTAAAACTGTTACACAGAATAAGGAAGAGGCCCATTCAGCCCCTCTAGCCGTTACACAGCAACAGGAGGCGGGCCATTCAGCCCATCGAGCCTGTTACACAGGAAAAGGAGGAGGCCCATTCAGCCCCTCGAGCGTGTTTCACAGGAACAGGAGGAGGCTATTCTGCCCCTCGAGCCTGTTACACAGGAACAGGAGCAGGCCATTTTGCACCTCGAGCCTGTTACATGGGAATAGAAGAAGCCATTCAGCTCCTCGAGCCTGTTACACAGAAATAGGAGGTAGTCATTCAGCACCTTGAGCCTGTTATACAAGAACAGGAGGTGGCCATTCAGCCCCTCGATCCTGTTGCACAGGAGCAGGAAGAGGCCATTCAGCCCCTCGAGCCTGTTTTACAGGAACAGGAGGAGGCCATTCAGCCCCTCGAACTTGTTACTCCGGAACAAGAGGTGGCCATTCAGCCTCTCGATCCTGTTGCACAGGAGCAGGAAGAGGCCATTCAGCCCCTCGAGCTGGTTTTACAGGAACAGGAGGAAGCCATTCAGCCCGTCGAGCCTGTTTTACAGGATCAGGAGGAGGCCATTCAGCCCCTCGAACCTGTTTTACAGGAACAGGAGGAGGCCATTCAGCCCCTTGAGCCTGTTACACAGGAACAGGTGGAGGCGATTCAGCCCCTCGAGCCTGTTTTACAGGAACAGGAGGAGGCCATTCAGTCCCTCGAGCCTGTTATACAGGAACAGGAGGAGGCCATTGAGCCCTTTGAGCCTGTTATACAGGAACAGGAGGTGGCCATTCAGCCCTTTGAGCCTGTTATACAGGAACAGGAGGAGGCCATTCAGCTCCTCGAACCTGTTGCACAGGAACAGGAGCAGTCCATTCAGCCCATTGAGCCTGTTAGACCGGAATAGGAGGAAGCCATTCAGCCCCTCTAACCTGTTTTACAGCAACAGGAGGAAGCCATTCAGCCCCTAAAGCCTGATACACAGGAATAGGCGCAGGCCATTCAGCCCCTCGATCCTGTAATACAGGAACAGGAGGAGGCCATTCAGCCCTTTGAGCCTGTTATACAGGAAAAAGAGGAAGCCATTTAGCCCCTCGAGCCTGTTACACAGCAGCAGGAAAAGACCATTCAGCCCCTCGAGCCTGTTATACAGGAACAGGACGAGGCCATTCAGCCCTTTGAGCCTGTTATACAGGCACAGGAGGAGGCCATTAAGCTCCTCGAACCTGGTGCACAGGAACAGGAAGAGGCCATTCAGCCCTTTGAGCCTGTTACAAAGGAACAGGAGGAGGCCATTCAGCCCCTCAAATCTGTTACACAGGATAAGGAAGAAGCCCATTCAGCCCCTCTAGCCGTTACACAGGAATAGGAGGCGGGCCATTCAGCCCATCGAGCCTGTTACACAGGAACAGGAGGATGCTATTCAGCCCCTCGAGTCCGTTGCACAGGAACAGGAGGAGACCATTCAGCCCTTTGAGCCAGTTACACAGGAACAGGAAGATGCCATTCAGCCACTCGAGCCTGTTACACAGGAACAGGAGGAGGCCATTCTGCCCTTTGAGCCTGTTGTACAGGAAAAAGAGGAAGCCATTCAGCTCCTCGAGCCTGTAACAGAGGAACAGAAGGTGGCCATTCAGCCCTCGAGCCTTTTACAGAGGCACAGAAGGTGGCCATTCAGCTCCTCGAGCCTGTTACAGAGGCACAGAAGGTGGCCATTCAGCCCCTCGAGCCTGTTACACAGCAGCAGGAAAAGGCCATTCAGCCCCTCGAGCCTGTTATACAGGAACAGGAGGAGGTCATTCAGCCCTTTGAGTCTGTTATACAGGAACAGGAGGAGGCCATTCAGCACTTTGAGCCTGTTATACAGGAACAGGAGGAGGCCATTCAGCCCTTTGAGCCTGTTATACAGGCACAGGAGGAGGCCATTCAGCCCTTTGAGCCTGTTATACAGGCACAGGAGGAGGCCATTCAGCCCTTTGAGCCTGTTACACAGGAACAGGAGGAGGTCATTCAGCCCTTTGAGCCTGTTGTACAGGAAAAAGAGGAAGCCATTCAGCTCCTCGAGCCTGTAACAGAGGAACAGAAGGTGGCCATTCAGCCCTCGAGCCTGTTACAGAGGCACAGAAGGTGGCCATTCAGCGCCTCGAGCCTGTTACAGAGGCACAGAAGGTGGCCATTCAGCCCCTCGAGCCTGTTACACAGCAGCAGGAAAAGGCCATTCAGCCCCTCGAGCCTGTTATACAGGAACAGGAGGAGGTCATTCAGCCCTTTGAGCCTGTTATACAGGAACAGGAGGAGGCCATTCAGCACTTTGAGCCTGTTATACAGGAACAGGAGGAGGCCATTCAGCCCTTTGAGCCTGTTATACAGGCACAGGAGGAGGCCATTCAGCCCTTTGAGCCTGTTATAAAGGAACAGGACGAGGCCATTCAGCCCCTCGAGCCTGTTACACAGGAACAGGAGCAGTCCATTTTGCCCCTCGAGCCTGTTACACGGGAATAGAAAGAAGTCATTCAGCCCCTTGAGCCTGTAAGACAGGAACAGGAGGAAACCATTCTGCCCTTTGAGCCTGTTACACAGGAACAGGAGGATGTCATTCAGCCCTTTAAGCCTGTTTACTGGAACAGGAGGAGGCCATTCAACTCCTCGTGCCTGTTACAGAGGAACAGGAGGAGACCATTCAGCCCCTCTAGCCATTACACAGGAACAGGAGCAGGGCCATTCAGCCCCTCAAGCCTGTTACACAGCAGCATGAAAAGGCCATTCAGCCCCTCGAGCCTGTTATACAGGAACAGGAGGAGGTCATTCAGCCCTTTGTGCCTGTTATACAGGAACAGGAGGAGGTCATTCAGCCTTTTGAGCCTGTTATACAGTAACAGGAGGAGGCCATTCAGCCCTTTGAGCCTGTTATACAGGAACAGGAGGTGGCCATTCAGCCCTTTGAGCCTGTTATACAGGAACAGGAGGAGGCCATTCAGCCCCTCGAGCCTGTTACAGAGGCACAGAAGGTGGCCATTCAGCCCCTCGAGCCTGTTACACAGGAATAGGAGGAGGCCATTCAGCCCCTCGAGCCTGTTACACAGGAATAGGAGGAGGCCATTCAGCCACTCGAGCCTGTTACACAGGAACAGGAGGAAGCCATTCAGCCCCTCGAGCCTGTTACACCGGAATAGGTGGATGCCATTCAGCCCCTCTAGCCTGTTTTACAGGAACAGGAGGAAGCCATTCAGCCCCTCGAGCCTGTTACACAGGAATAGGAGCAGGCCATTCAGCCCCTCGAGCCTGTTACACAGGAACAGGAGGAGGCCATTCATCCCCTCGAGCCTGTTACACAGGAACAGGAAGAGGCCATTCAGCCCCTCGAGCCTGTTACACAGGAACAGGAGGAGGCCATTCAGCCCCTCGAGCCTGTTGCACAGAAATAGGATGAAGCCATTCAGCCCCTTGAGCCTGTCAGACAGGAACAGGAGGAGGCCACTCATCTCCTCGAGCCTGTTACAGAGGAACAGAAGGTGGCCATTCAGCCCCTCGAGCCTGTTACACAGCAGCAGGAAAAGGCCATTCAGCCCCTCGAGCCTGTTATACTGGAACAGGAGGAGGTAATTCAGCCCTTTGAGCCTGTTATACAGGAACAGGAGGAGGCCATTCTGCCCTTTGAGCCTGTTACACAGGAACAGAAGGAGGTCATTCAGCCCTTTGAGCCTGTTATACAGGAACAAGAGGAAGCCATTCAGCCCCTCGAGCCTGTTACACAGCAGCAGGAAAAGGTCATTCAGCCCCTCGAGCCTGTTATACAGGAACAGGAGGGGGCCATTCAGCCCCTCGAGCCTGTTTTACGGGAAAAGGAGGAGGCCCATTCAGCCCCTCGAGCCTGTTACACAAGAAAAGGAGGAGGCCCATTCAGCCCCTCTAGCCGTTACACAGGAACAGGAGGAGGCCATTCAGCCCCTCGAGCCTGTTACACAGCAGCAGGAAAAGGCCATTTAGCCCCTCGAGCCTGTTATACAGGAACAGGAGGAAGCCATTCAGCACTTTGAGCCTGTTATACAGGAACAGGAGGAGGCCATTCAGCCCTTTGAGCCTGTTACAAAGGAACAGGACGAGGCCATTCATCCCCTCGAACCTGTTATACAGGAACAGGAGGAGGCCATTCAGCCCTTTGAGCCTGTTATACAGGCACAGGAGGAGGCCATTCAGCCGTTTGAGCCTGTTATAAAGGAACAGGACGAGACCATTCAGCTACTCGAGCCTGTTACAGAGGAACAGGAGGAGACCATTCAGCCCCTCGATCCTGTTACACAGGAACAGGAGGAGGCCATTCAGCCCCTCGAGCCTGTTACACAGGAACAGGAGGAGGCCATTCAGCCCCTCGAGCCTGTTACACAGGAACAGGAGGAAGCCATTCAGCCCCATCAGCCTGTTAGTCAGGAATAGCAGGAAGCCATTCAGCCCCCCTAACCTGTTTTACAGGAATAGGAGGAAGCCATTCAGCCCCTCTAACCTGCTACACAGGAACAGGAGGAGGCCATTCATCCCATCGATCTTGTAATACAGGAAAAAGAGGAGGCCATTCATCCCCTTGAGCCTGTTTGACAGAAATAGGAGGAAGTCATTCTGCCCCTCGAGCCTGTTACACAGGAACAGGAGGAGGCCATTCAGCCCTTTGAGTTGTTATACAGGAACAGGAGGAGGCCATACAGCCTTTTGAGCCTGTTATACAGGAAAAGGAGGAGGCCATTCATCCCCTTGAGCCTGTTTTACAGAAATAGGAGGAAGTCATTCTGCCCCTCGAGCCTGTTACACAGGAACAGGAGGAGACCTTTCAGCCCTTTGAGCCTATTATACAGGAACAGGAGGAGGTCATTCAGCCCTTTGAGCCTATTATACAGGAACAGGAGGAAGCCATTCAGCACTTTGAGCCTGTTATACAGGAACAGGAGGAGGCCATTCTGCCCTTTGAGCCTGTTACACAGGAACAGGAGGAGGCTATTCAGCCCCTCGAGTTCGTTGCACAGGAACAGGAGGAGACCATTCAGCCCCTCTAGCCGTTACACAGGAACAGGAGTACGGCCATTCAGCCCCTCGAGCCTGTTGCACAGCAGCAGGAAAAGGCCATTCAGCCCCTCGAGCCTGTTATACAGGAACAGGAGGAGGCCATTGAGCCCGTTGAGCCTGTTATACAGGAACAGGAGGAAGCCATTCAGCACTTTGAGCCTGTTATACAGGAACAGGAGGAGGCCATTCAGCTTTTTGAGCCTGTTACAAAGGAACAGGACGAGGCCATTCAGCCCTTCGAACCTGTTACACAGGAACAGGAGCAGTCCATTCTGCCCCTCGAGCCTGTTCGACAGGAACAGGAGGAAGCCATTCAGCCCATCAAGCCTGTTATACAGGAATAGGACGAGGTCATTGAGCCCCTTGAGCGTGTTATACAGGAACAGGAGTTGGCCATTAAGCCCCTCGAGCCTGTTTTACAGGGACAGAAGGAAGCCATTCAGCCCCTCGAGCCTGTTACACAGGAATAGGAGCAGGCCATTCAGCCCCTCGAGCCTGTTACACAGGAACAGGAGGAGGCCATTCATCCGCTCGATCTTGTAATACAGGAACAGGAGGAGGCCATTCATCCCCTTGAGCCTGTTTTACAGAAATAGGTGGAAGTCATTCTGCCCCTCGAGCCTGTTACACAGGAATAGGAGGGGGCCATTCAGCCCTTTGAGCGTGTTATACAGGAACAGGAGTTGGCCATTAAGCCCCTCGAGCCTGTTACACAGGAACAGGAGTTGGCCATTAAGCCCCTCGAGCCTGTTTTACAGGGACAGGAGGAAGCCATTCAGCCCCTCGATCCTGTTGCACAGGAACAGGAGGAAGCCATTCAGCCCCTCGAGCCTGTTTTACAGGAACAGGAGGAGGCCATTCAGCCCCTCGAACTTGTTACTCCGGAACAAGAGGTGGCCATTCAGCCCCTCGAGCCTGTTACACCGGAACAGGAGGAGGCCATTCAGCCCCATTAGCCTGTTACACAGGAACAGGAGGATGCCTTTCAGCCCATTGAGCCTGTTAGACCGGAATAGGAGGAAGCCATTCAGCCCCTCTAACCTGTTTTACAGGAACAGGAGGAAGCCATTCAGCCCCTCGAGCCTGTTTTACAGGAACAGGAGGAGGCCATTCATCCCCTTGAGCCTGTTTTACAGAAATAGGAGGAAGTAATTCTGCCCCTCGAGCCTGTTACACAGGAACAGGAGGAGGCCATTCAGCCCTTTGAGCCTATTATACAGGAACAGGAGGAGGTCATTCAGCCCTTTGAGCCTGTTATACAGGAACAGGAGGAGGCCATTCTGCCCTTTGAGCCTGTTATACAGGAACAGGAGGAGGCCATTCAGCCCTTTGAGCCTGTTATACAGGAACAGGAGGAGGCCATTCAGCCCTTTGAGCCTGTGAAACAGGAAAAGGAGGAGGCCATTCTGCACTTTGAGCCTGTTACACAGGAACAGGAGGAGGTCATTCAGCCCTTTGAGCCTGTTATACAGGAACAGGAGGAGGCCATTCTGCCCTTTGAGCCTGTTATACAGGAACAGGAGGATGCCTTTCAGCCCATTGAGCCTGTTAGACCGGAATAGGAGGAAGCCATTCAGCCGCTCGAGCCTGTTACACAGCAGCAGGAAAAAGCCATTCAGCCCATCGAGCCTGTTATACAGGAACAGGAGGAAGTCATTCAGCCCCTCGAGCCTGTTTTACAGGAACAGGAGGAGGTCATTCAGACCCTCGATCCTGTTACACAGGAACAGCAGGAGGCCATTCAGCCCCTTGAGCCTGTTATACAGGAACAGGAGGAGGCCATTCTGCCCTTTGAGCCTGTTACACAGGAACAGAAAGAGGTCATTCAGCACTTTGAGCCTGTTATACAGGAACAAGAGGAAGCCATTCAGCTCCTCGAGCCTGTTACAGAGGAACAGAAGGTGGCCATTCAGCCTCTCGAGCCTGTTACACATCAGCAGGAAAAGGCCATTCAGCCCCTCGAGCCTGTTAGACAGGAACAGGAGGAGGTCATTCAGCCCTTTGAGCCTGTTATACAGGAACAGGAGGAGGTCATTCAGCCCTTTGAGCTTGTTATACAGGAACAGGAGGAGACCATTCAGCCCTTTGAGCCTGTTATACAGGCGCAGGAGGAGGCCATTCAGCCCTTTGAGCCTGTTATAAAGGAACCGGACGAGGCTATTCAGCCCCTCGAGCCTGTTACACAGGAACAGGAGCAGTCCATTTTGCCCCTCGAGCCTGTTACACGGGAATAGGAAGAAGTCATTCAGCCCCTTGAGCCTGTAAGACAGGAACAGGAGGAGACCATTCTGCCCTTTGAGCCTGTTACACAGGAACAGGAGGATGTCATTCAGCCCTTTGAGCCTGTTATACAGGAACAGGAGGAGGCCATTCAGCTCCTCGAGCCTGTTACAGAGGAACAGGAGGAGACCATTCAGCCCCTCTAGCCATTACACAGGAACACGAGCAGGGCCATTCAGCCCCTCAAGCCTGTTACACAGCAGCATGAAAAGGCCATTCAGCCCCTCGAGCCTGTTATACAGGAACAGGAGAAGGTCATTTAGCCCTTTGTGCCTGTTATACAGTAACAGGAGGAAGGCATTAAGCTACTCGAACCTGTTGCACAGTAACAGGAGGAGGCCATTCAGCCCTTTGAGCCTGTTACAAAGGAACAGGAGGAGGCCATTCATCCCATCGATCTTGTAATACAGGAAAAAGAGGAGGCCATTCATCCCCTTGAGCCTGTTTTACAGAAATAGGAGGAAGTCATTCTGCCCCTCGAGCCTGTTACACAGGAACAGGAGGAGACCATTCAGCCCTTTGAGCCTATTATACAGGAACAGGAGGAGGTCATTCAGCCCTTTGAACCTATTATACAGGAACAGGAGGAGGCCATTCTACACTTTGAGCCTGTTATACAGGAACAGGAGGAGGCCATTGAGCCTATTGAGCCTGTGAAACAGGAAAAGGAGGAGGCCATTCTGCACTTTGAGCCTGTTATTCAGGAACAAGAGGAGGCCATTCAGCCCCTCGAGCCTGTTACACCGGAATAGGAGGATGCCATTCAGCCCCTCTAGCCTGTTTTACAGGAACAGGAGGAAGCCATTCAGCCCCTCGAGCCTGTTACACAGGAACAGGAGGAGGCCATTCATCCCCTCGAGCCTGTTACACAGGAACAGGAGGAGGCCATTCAGCCCCTCGAGCCTGTTACACAGGAACAGGAGGTGGCCATTCAGCCCCTCGAGCCTGTTACACAGGAACAGGAGCAGGCCATTTTGCACCTCGCGCCTGTTACACGAGAATAGAAGAAGCCATTCAGCTCCTCGAGCCTGTTCGACAGGAACAGGAGGAGGCCATTCAGCCCCTCAAGATTGTTACATAGGAACAGGAGGAGGCTATTCAGCCCCTCGAGCCTGTTGCACAGAAATAGGAGGAAGCCATTCAGCCCCTTGAGCCTGTAAGACAGGAACAGGAGGAGACCATTCAGCCCCTTGAGCCTGTTATACAAGAACAGGAGGTGGCCATTCAGCCCATCGATCCTGTTGCACAGGAGCAGGAAGAGGCCATTCAGCCCCTTGAGCCTGTTATACAAGAACAGGAGGTGGCCATTCAGCCCATCGATCCTGTTGCACAGGAGCAGGAAGAGGCCATTCAGCCCCTTGAGCCTGTTTTTCAGGAACAGGAGGAGGCCATTCAGCCCCTCGAACTTGTTACTCCGGAACAAGAGGTGGCCATTTAGCCACTCGAGCCTGATGCACAGGAACGGGAGGTGGCCATTCATCCCCTTCAGCCTGTTTTACAGAAATAGGAGGAAGTCATTCTGCCCCTCGAGCCTGTTACACAGGAAAAGGAGGAGGCCATTCAGCCCTTTGAGCCTGTTATACAGAAATAGGAGGAAGTCATTCTGCCCCTCGAGCCTGTTAGACCGGAATAGGAGGAAGCCATTCAGCCCCTCTAACCTGTTTTACAGGAACAGGAGGGAGCCATTCAGCCCCTCGAGCCTGTTACACAGGAACAGGAGGAGGCCATTCATCCCCTCGATCTTGTAATACAGGAACAGGAGGAGGCCATTCATCCCCTTGAGCCTGTTTTACAGAAATAGGAGGAAGTCATTCTGCCCCTCGAGCCTGTTACACAGGAACAGGAGGAGGCCATTCAGCCCTTTGAGCCTGTTATACAGCAACAGGAGGAGGCCATTCAGCCCTTTGAGCCTATTATACAGGAACAGGAGAAGGTCATTCAGCCCTTTGAGCCTGTTATACAGGAACAGGAGGAGGCCATTCAGCCCTTTGAGCCTGTTATACAGGCACAGGAGGAGGTCATTCAGCCCTTTGAGCCAGTTATACAGCAACAGGAGGAGGCCATTCAGCCCTTTGAGCCTATTATACAGGAACAGGAGGAGGTCATTCAGCCCTTTGAGCCTGTTATACAGGAACAGGAGGAGGCCATTCTGCCCTTTGAGCCTGTTACACAGGAACAGAAGGAGTTCATTCAGCCCTTTGAGCCTGTAAAACAGGAACAAGAGGAAGCCATTCAGCTCCTCGAGCCTGTTACGGAGGAACAGAAGGTGGCCATTCAGCCCCTCGAGCCTGTTACACAGCAGCAGGAAAAGGCCATTCAGCCCCTCGAGCCTGTTATACAGGAACAGGAGGAGGTCATTCAGCCCTTTGAGCCTGTTATAAAGGAACAGGACGAGGCCATTCAGCCCCTCGAGCCTGTTACACAGGAACAGGAGCAGTCCGTTTTGCCCCTCGAGCCTGTTACACGGGAATAGGAAGAAGTCATTCAGCCCCTTGAGCCTGTAAGACAGGAACAGGAGGAGACCATTCTGCCCTTTGAGCCTGTTACACAGGAACAGGAGGATGTCATTCAGCCCTTTGAGCCTGTTATACAGGAACAGGAGGTGGCCATTCAGCTCCTCGAGCCTGTTACAGAGATACAGGAGGAGACCATTCAGCCCCTCTAGCCATTACACAGGAACACGAGCAGGGCCATTCAGCCCCTCAAGCCTGTTACACAGCAGCATGAAAAGACCATTCAGCCCCTCAAGCCTGTTATACAGGAACAAGAGGAGGCCATTGAGCCTTTTGAGCCTGTTGTACAGGAACAGGAGGAGGCCATTCAGCCCTTTGAGCCTGTTACAAAGGAACAGGACGAGGCCATTCAGCCCCTCGAACCTGTTACACAGGAACAGGAGCAGTCCATTCTGCCCCTCGAGCCTGTTCGACAGGAACAGGAGGAAGCCATTCAGCCCCTCGAGCCTGTTACACAGGAACAGGAGGAGGCCATTCAGTCCCATCAGCCTGTTACACAGGAACAGGAGGAAGGCATTCAGCCCATCGAGCCTGTTGGACCGGAATAGGAGGAAGCCATTCAGCCCCTCTAACCTGTTTTACAGGAACAGGAGGAAGCCATTCAGCCCCTCGAGCCTGTTACACAGGAATAGGAGCAGGCCATTCAGCCCCTCGAGCCTGATACGCAGGAACAGGAGGAGGCCATTCAGCCCCTCGAGCCTGTTACACAGGAACAGGAGGAGGCCATTCATCCCCTCGATCTTGTACTACAGGAAAAGGAGGAGGCCATTCATCCCCTTGAGCCTGTTTTACAGAAATAGGAGGAAGTCATTCAGCCCTTTGAGTCTATTATACAGGAACAGGAGGAGGCCATTCTGCCCTTTGAGCCTGTTATACACGAACAGGAGGAGGCCATTGAGCCCTTTGAGCCTGTTACACAGGAACAGGAGGAGGCCATTCTGCACTTTGAGCCTGTTACACAGGAACAGGAGGAGGTCATTCAGCCCTTTGAGCCTGTTATTCAGGAACAAGAGGAGGCCATTAAGCCCCTCGAGCCTGTTACAGAGGAACAGAAGGTGGCCATTCAGCCCCTCGAGCCTGTTACACAGCAGCAGGAAAAGGCCATTCAGCCCCTCGAGCCTGTTATACAGGAACAGGAAGAGGCCATTCAGCACTTTGAGCCTGTTATACAGGAACAGGACGAGGCCAGTCAGCCCTTTGAGCCTGTTATACAGGCACAGGAGGAGGCCATTAAGCTCCTCGAACCTGTTGCACAGGAACAGGAAGAGGCCATTCAGCCCTTTGAGTCTGTTACAAAGGAACAGGAGGAGGCCATTCAGCCCCTCGAGCCTGTTACAAAAGAATCGGAGGAAGCCATTCAGCCCCTCAAAACTGTTGCACAGGATAAGGAAGAGGCCCATTCAGCCCCTCTAGCCATTACACAGGAACAGGAGCAGGCCATTCAAGTCCGCGAGCGTGTTTCACAGGAACAGGAAGAGGCTATTCAGCCCCTCGAGCCTGTTACACAGGAACAGGAGCAGGCCATTTTGCGCCTCGAGCCTGTTACATGGGAATAGAAGAAGCCATTCAGCTCCTCGAGCCTGTTCGACAGGAACAGGAGGAAGCCATTCAGCCCCTCAAGATTGTTACATAGGAACAGGAGGAGGCTATTCAGCCACTCGAGCCTGTTACACAGAAATAGGAGGTAGCCATTCAGCCCCTTGAGCCTGTCATACAAGAACAGGACGAGGCCATTGAGCCCCTTGAGCGTGTTATACAGGAACAGGAGAAAGTCATTCAGCCTTTTGAGCCTGTTATACAGTAACAGGAGGAGGCCATTCAGCACTTTGAGCCTGTTATACAGGAACAGGAGGAGGCCATTCAGCCCCTCAAGATTGTTAAATATGAATAGGAGGAGGCCATTCAGCCCTTTGAGCCTATTATACAGGAACAGGAGGAGGTCATTCAGCCCTTTGAGCCTGTTAAACAGGAACAGGAGGAGGCCATTCTGCCCTTTGAGCCTGTTATACAGGAACAGGAGGAGGCCATTCAGCCCTTTGAGCCTGTTATACAGGAACAGGAGGAGGCCATTGAGCCCTTTGAGCCTGTGAAGCAGGAAAAGGAGGAGGCCATTCTGCACTTTGAGCCTGTTACACAGGAACAGGAGGAGGTCATTCAGCCCTTTGAGCCTGTTATACAGGCACAGGAGGAGGCCATTCAGCCCTTTGAGCCTGTTATAAAGGAACAGGACGAGGCCATTCAGCCCCTCGAGCCTGTTACACAGGAACAGGAGCAGTCCATTTTGCCCCTCGAGCCTGTTACACGGGAATAGGAAGAAGTCATTCAGCCCCTTGAGCCTGTTACACGGGAATAGGAAGAAGTCATTCAGCCCTTTGAGCCTGTTACACAGGAACAGGAGGATGTCATTCAGCCCTTTGTGCCTGTTATACAGGAACAGGAGGAGGCCATTCTGCCCTTTGAGCCTGTTACACAGGCACAGGAGGAGGCCATTCAGCCCTTTGAGCCTGTTATAAAGGAACAGGACGAGGCCATTCAGCCCCTCGAGCCTGTTACACAGGAACAGGAGCAGTCCATTTTGCCCCTCGAGCCTGTTACACGGGAATAGGAAGAAGTCATTCAGCCCCATGAGCCTGTAAGACAGGAGCAGGAGGAGACCATTCTGCCCTTTGAGCCTGTTACACAGGAACAGGAGGATGTCATTCAGCCCTTTGTGCCTGTTATACAGTAACAGGAGGAAGGCATTAAGCTCCTCGAACCTGTTGCACAGGAACAGGAGGAGGCCATTCAGCCCTTTGAGCCTGTTACAAAGGAACAGGAGGAGGCCCATTCAGCCCCTCGAGCGTGTTGCACAGGAAAAGGAGGAGGCCCATTCAGCCCCTCGAGCGTGTTACACAGGAACAGGAGGAGGCTATTCAACCCCTCGAGTCCGTTGCACAGGAACAGGAGGAGACCATTCAGCCCCTCTAGCCGTTACACAGGAAAAGGAGTACGGCCAATCAGCCCCTCGAGCCTGTTACACAGCAGCAGGAAAAGGCCATTCAGCCCCTCGAGCCTGTTTTACAGGTACAGGAGGAGGCCATTGAGCCCCTCGATCCTGTTACACAGGAACAGGAGGAGGCCATTCAGCCCCTCGATCCTGTTACACAGGAACAGGAGGAGGCCATTCAGCCCCTCGAGCCTGTTACACAGGAACAGGAGGAGTCCATTCAGCCCATCGAGCCTGTTAGACCGGAATAGGAGGAAGCCATTCAGCCCCTCTAACCTGTTTTACAGGAACAGGAGGAAGCCATTCAGCCCCTTGAGCGTGTTATACAGGAACAGCAGTTGGCCATTAAGCCCCTCGAGCCTGTTTTACAGGGACAAGAGGAAGCCATTCTGCCCCTCGAGCCTGTTACACAGGAACAGGAGGTGGCCAATCAGCCCATCGAGCCTGTTAGACCGGAATAGGAGGAAGCCATTCAGCCCCTCTAACCTGTTTTACAGGAACAGGAGGAGGCCGTTCATCCCCTTGAGCCTGTTTTACAGAAATAGGAGGAAGTCATTCTGCCCTTTGAGCCTGTTATACAGGCACAGGACGAGGCCATTCAGCCCCTCGAGCCTGTTACACAGGAACAGGAGCAGTCCATTTTTCCCCTCGAGCCTGTTACACGGGAATAGGAAGAAGTCATTCAGCCCCTTGAGCCTGCAAGACAGGAACAGGAGGAGACCATTCTGCCCTTTGAGCCTGTTACACAGGAACAGCAGGATGTCATTCAGCCCTTTAAGCCTGTTATAGAGGAACAAGAGGAGGACATTCACCTCCTCGAGCCTGTTACAGAGGAACAGGAGGAGACCATTCAGCCCCTCTAGCCATTACACAGGAACACGAGCAGGGCCATTCAGCCCCTCAAGCCTGTTACACAGCAGCATGAAAAGGCCATTCAGCCCCTCGAGCCTGTTATACAGGAACAGGAGAAGGTCATTCAGCCTTTTGAGCCTGTTATACAGTAACAGGAGGAGGCCATTCAGCACTTTGAGCCTGTTATACAGGAACAGGAGGAGGCCATTCAGCCCGTTGAGCCTGTTACAAAGGAACAGGAGGAGGCCATTCAGCCCTTTGAGCCTGTTACAAAGGAACAGGAGGAGGCCATTCAGCCCTTTGTGCCTGTTACAAAGGAACAGGAGGAGGCCTTCAGCCCTTTGAGCCTGTTACAAAGGAACAGGAGGAGGCCATTCAGCCCTTTGAGCCTGTTACAAAGGAACAGGAGGAGGCCATTCAGCCCTTTGAGCCTGTTACAAAGGAACAGGAGGAGGCCATTCATCCCTTTGAGCCTGTTACAAAGGAACAGGAGGAGGCCATTCACCCCTTTGAGCCTGTTACAAAGGAACAGGAGGGGGCCATTCAGCCCCTCGAGCCTGTTACACAGGAACAGGAGGAGGCCATTCAGACCCTCGGTCCTGTTACACAGGAACAGGAGGAGGCCATTCAGACCCTCGATCTTGTTACACAGGAACAGCAGGAGGCCATTCAGCCCCTTCAGCCTGTTACACAGGAACAGGAGGAGGCCATTCAGCCCCTCGAGCCTGTTACACAGGAACAGGAGGAAGCCATTCAGCCCTTTGAGCCTGTTACACAGGAACAGGAGGAGGCCATTCATCCCCTCAATCCTGGAATACAGGAACAGGAGGAGGCCATTCATCCCCTTGAGCCTGTTTTACAGAAATAGGAGTAAGCCATTCTGCCCCTCGAGCCTGTTACACAGGAACAGGAGGAGGCCATTCAGCCCTTTGAGCCAGTTATACAGCAACAGGAGGAGGCCATTCAGCCCTTTGAGCCTATTATACAGGAACAGGAGGAGGTCATTCAGCCCTTTGAGCCTGTTATACAGGAACAGGAGGAGGCCATTCTGCCCTTTGAGCCTGTTATACAGGAACAAGAGGAAGCCATTCAGCTCCTCGAGCCTGTTATACAGGAACAGGAGGAGGCCGTTCAGCCATTTAAGCCTGTTATACAGCAACAGGAGGAGGCCATTCAGCCCTTTGAGCCTGTTATACAGGAACAGGAGGAGGCCATTCAGCCCCATCAGCCTGTTACACAGGAACAGGAGGAAGACATTCAGCCCCTCGAGCCTGTTACACAGGAACAGGAGGAGGCCATTCAGCCCTTTAAGCCTGTTATACAGCAACAGGAGGAGGCCATTCAGCCCTTTGAGCCTATTATACAGGAACAGGAGGAGGTCATTCAGCCCTTTGAGCCTGTTATACAGGAACAGGAGGAGGCCATTCATCCCTTTGAGCCTGTTATACAGGCACAGGAGGAGGCCATTCAGCCCTTTGAGCTTGTTATAAAGGAACAGGACGAGGCCATTCAGCCCCTCAAGCCTGTTACACAGGAACAGGAGCAGTCCATTTTGCCCCTCGAGCCTGTTACACGGGAATAGGAAGAAGTCATTCAGCCCCTTGAGCCTGTAAGACAGGAACAGGAGGAGACCATTCTGCCCTTTGAGCATGTTACACAGGAACAGGAGGATGTCATTCAGCCCTTTGTGCCTGTTATACAGGAACAGGAGGAGGACATTCAGCTCCTCGAGCCTGTTACAGAGGAACAGGAGGAAACCATTCAGCCCCTCTAGCCATTACACAGGAACACGAGCAGGGCCATTCAGCCCCTCAAGCCTGTTATACAGGAACAGGAGAAGGTCATTCAGCCTTTTGAGCCTGTTATACAGTAACAGGAGGAGGCCATTCAGCACTTTGAGCCTGTTATACAGGCACAGGAGGAGGCCATTCAGCCCTTTGAGCCTGTTATAAAGGAACAGGACGAGGCCATTCAGCCCCTCGAGCCTGTTACACAGGAACAGGAGCAGTCCATTTTGCCCCTCGAGCCTGTTACACGGGAATAGGAAGAAGTCATTCAGCCCCTTGAGCCTGTTACACGGGAATAGGAAGAAGTCATTCAGCCCTTTGAGCCTGTTACACAGGAACAGGAGGATGTCATTCAGCCCTTTGTGCCTGTTATACAGGAACAGGAGGAGGCCATTCTGCCCTTTGAGCCTGTTACACAGGCACAGGAGGAGGCCATTCAGCCCTTTGAGCCTGTTATAAAGGAACAGGACGAGGCCATTCAGCCCCTCGAGCCTGTTACACAGGAACAGGAGCAGTCCATTTTGCCCCTCGAGCCTGTTACACGGGAATAGGAAGAAGTCATTCAGCCCCATGAGCCTGTAAGACAGGAGCAGGAGGAGACCATTCTGCCCTTTGAGCCTGTTACACAGGAACAGGAGGATGTCATTCAGCCCTTTGTGCCTGTTATACAGTAACAGGAGGAAGGCATTAAGCTCCTCGAACCTGTTGCACAGGAACAGGAGGAGGCCATTCAGCCCTTTGAGCCTGTTACAAAGGAACAGGAGGAGGCCCATTCAGCCCCTCGAGCGTGTTGCACAGGAAAAGGAGGAGGCCCATTCAGCCCCTCGAGCGTGTTACACAGGAACAGGAGGAGGCTATTCAACCCCTCGAGTCCGTTGCACAGGAACAGGAGGAGACCATTCAGCCCCTCTAGCCGTTACACAGGAAAAGGAGTACGGCCAATCAGCCCCTCGAGCCTGTTACACAGCAGCAGGAAAAGGCCATTCAGCCCCTCGAGCCTGTTTTACAGGTACAGGAGGAGGCCATTGAGCCCCTCGATCCTGTTACACAGGAACAGGAGGAGGCCATTCAGCCCCTCGATCCTGTTACACAGGAACAGGAGGAGGCCATTCAGCCCCTCGAGCCTGTTACACAGGAACAGGAGGAGTCCATTCAGCCCATCGAGCCTGTTAGACCGGAATAGGAGGAAGCCATTCAGCCCCTCTAACCTGTTTTACAGGAACAGGAGGAAGCCATTCAGCCCCTTGAGCGTGTTATACAGGAACAGCAGTTGGCCATTAAGCCCCTCGAGCCTGTTTTACAGGGACAAGAGGAAGCCATTCTGCCCCTCGAGCCTGTTACACAGGAACAGGAGGTGGCCAATCAGCCCATCGAGCCTGTTAGACCGGAATAGGAGGAAGCCATTCAGCCCCTCTAACCTGTTTTACAGGAACAGGAGGAGGCCGTTCATCCCCTTGAGCCTGTTTTACAGAAATAGGAGGAAGTCATTCTGCCCTTTGAGCCTGTTATACAGGCACAGGACGAGGCCATTCAGCCCCTCGAGCCTGTTACACAGGAACAGGAGCAGTCCATTTTTCCCCTCGAGCCTGTTACACGGGAATAGGAAGAAGTCATTCAGCCCCTTGAGCCTGCAAGACAGGAACAGGAGGAGACCATTCTGCCCTTTGAGCCTGTTACACAGGAACAGCAGGATGTCATTCAGCCCTTTAAGCCTGTTATAGAGGAACAAGAGGAGGACATTCACCTCCTCGAGCCTGTTACAGAGGAACAGGAGGAGACCATTCAGCCCCTCTAGCCATTACACAGGAACACGAGCAGGGCCATTCAGCCCCTCAAGCCTGTTACACAGCAGCATGAAAAGGCCATTCAGCCCCTCGAGCCTGTTATACAGGAACAGGAGAAGGTCATTCAGCCTTTTGAGCCTGTTATACAGGCACAGGAGGAGGCCATTCAGCCCTTTGAGCTTGTTATAAAGGAACAGGACGAGGCCATTCAGCCCCTCAAGCCTGTTACACAGGAACAGGAGCAGTCCATTTTGCCCCTCGAGCCTGTTACACGGGAATAGGAAGAAGTCATTCAGCCCCTTGAGCCTGTAAGACAGGAACAGGAGGAGACCATTCTGCCCTTTGAGCATGTTACACAGGAACAGGAGGATGTCATTCAGCCCTTTGTGCCTGTTATACAGGAACAGGAGGAGGACATTCAGCTCCTCGAGCCTGTTACAGAGGAACAGGAGGAAACCATTCAGCCCCTCTAGCCATTACACAGGAACACGAGCAGGGCCATTCAGCCCCTCAAGCCTGTTATACAGGAACAGGAGAAGGTCATTCAGCCTTTTGAGCCTGTTATACAGTAACAGGAGGAGGCCATTCAGCACTTTGAGCCTGTTATACAGGCACAGGAGGAGGCCATTCAGCCCTTTGAGCCTGTTATAAAGGAACAGGACGAGGCCATTCAGCCCCTCGAGCCTGTTACACAGGAACAGGAGCAGTCCATTTTGCCCCTCGAGCCTGTTACACGGGAATAGGAAGAAGTCATTCAGCCCCTTGAGCCTGTTACACGGGAATAGGAAGAAGTCATTCAGCCCTTTGAGCCTGTTACACAGGAACAGGAGGATGTCATTCAGCCCTTTGTGCCTGTTATACAGGAACAGGAGGAGGCCATTCTGCCCTTTGAGCCTGTTACACAGGCACAGGAGGAGGCCATTCAGCCCTTTGAGCCTGTTATAAAGGAACAGGACGAGGCCATTCAGCCCCTCGAGCCTGTTACACAGGAACAGGAGCAGTCCATTTTGCCCCTCGAGCCTGTTACACGGGAATAGGAAGAAGTCATTCAGCCCCATGAGCCTGTAAGACAGGAGCAGGAGGAGACCATTCTGCCCTTTGAGCCTGTTACACAGGAACAGGAGGATGTCATTCAGCCCTTTGTGCCTGTTATACAGTAACAGGAGGAAGGCATTAAGCTCCTCGAACCTGTTGCACAGGAACAGGAGGAGGCCATTCAGCCCTTTGAGCCTGTTACAAAGGAACAGGAGGAGGCCCATTCAGCCCCTCGAGCGTGTTGCACAGGAAAAGGAGGAGGCCCATTCAGCCCCTCGAGCGTGTTACACAGGAACAGGAGGAGGCTATTCAACCCCTCGAGTCCGTTGCACAGGAACAGGAGGAGACCATTCAGCCCCTCTAGCCGTTACACAGGAAAAGGAGTACGGCCAATCAGCCCCTCGAGCCTGTTACACAGCAGCAGGAAAAGGCCATTCAGCCCCTCGAGCCTGTTTTACAGGTACAGGAGGAGGCCATTGAGCCCCTCGATCCTGTTACACAGGAACAGGAGGAGGCCATTCAGCCCCTCGATCCTGTTACACAGGAACAGGAGGAGGCCATTCAGCCCCTCGAGCCTGTTACACAGGAACAGGAGGAGTCCATTCAGCCCATCGAGCCTGTTAGACCGGAATAGGAGGAAGCCATTCAGCCCCTCTAACCTGTTTTACAGGAACAGGAGGAAGCCATTCAGCCCCTTGAGCGTGTTATACAGGAACAGCAGTTGGCCATTAAGCCCCTCGAGCCTGTTTTACAGGGACAAGAGGAAGCCATTCTGCCCCTCGAGCCTGTTACACAGGAACAGGAGGTGGCCAATCAGCCCATCGAGCCTGTTAGACCGGAATAGGAGGAAGCCATTCAGCCCCTCTAACCTGTTTTACAGGAACAGGAGGAGGCCGTTCATCCCCTTGAGCCTGTTTTACAGAAATAGGAGGAAGTCATTCTGCCCTTTGAGCCTGTTATACAGGCACAGGACGAGGCCATTCAGCCCCTCGAGCCTGTTACACAGGAACAGGAGCAGTCCATTTTTCCCCTCGAGCCTGTTACACGGGAATAGGAAGAAGTCATTCAGCCCCTTGAGCCTGCAAGACAGGAACAGGAGGAGACCATTCTGCCCTTTGAGCCTGTTACACAGGAACAGCAGGATGTCATTCTGCCCTTTGAGCCTGTTACACAGGCACAGGAGGAGGCCATTCAGCCCTTTGAGCCTGTTATAAAGGAACAGGACGAGGCCATTCAGCCCCTCGAGCCTGTTACACAGGAACAGGAGCAGTCCATTTTTCCCCTCGAGCCTGTTACACGGGAATAGGAAGAAGTCATTCAGCCCTTTGAGCCTGTTACACAGGAACAGGAGGATGTCATTCAGCCCTTTGTGCCTGTTATACAGGAACAGGAGGAGGCCATTCTGCCCTTTGAGCCTGTTACACAGGCACAGGAGGAGGCCATTCAGCCCTTTGAGCCTGTTATAAAGGAACAGGACGAGGCCATTCAGCCCCTCGAGCCTGTTACACAGGAACAGGAGCAGTCCATTTTGCCCCTCGAGCCTGTTACACGGGAATAGGAAGAAGTCATTCAGCCCCATGAGCCTGTAAGACAGGAGCAGGAGGAGACCATTCTGCCCTTTGAGCCTGTTACACAGGAACAGGAGGATGTCATTCAGCCCTTTGTGCCTGTTATACAGTAACAGGAGGAAGGCATTAAGCTCCTCGAACCTGTTGCACAGGAACAGGAGGAGGCCATTCAGCCCTTTGAGCCTGTTACAAAGGAACAGGAGGAGGCCCATTCAGCCCCTCGAGCGTGTTGCACAGGAAAAGGAGGAGGCCCATTCAGCCCCTCGAGCGTGTTACACAGGAACAGGAGGAGGCTATTCAACCCCTCGAGTCCGTTGCACAGGAACAGGAGGAGACCATTCAGCCCCTCTAGCCGTTACACAGGAAAAGGAGTACGGCCAATCAGCCCCTCGAGCCTGTTACACAGCAGCAGGAAAAGGCCATTCAGCCCCTCGAGCCTGTTTTACAGGTACAGGAGGAGGCCATTGAGCCCCTCGATCCTGTTACACAGGAACAGGAGGAGGCCATTCAGCCCCTCGATCCTGTTACACAGGAACAGGAGGAGGCCATTCAGCCCCTCGAGCCTGTTACACAGGAACAGGAGGAGTCCATTCAGCCCATCGAGCCTGTTAGACCGGAATAGGAGGAAGCCATTCAGCCCCTCTAACCTGTTTTACAGGAACAGGAGGAAGCCATTCAGCCCCTTGAGCGTGTTATACAGGAACAGCAGTTGGCCATTAAGCCCCTCGAGCCTGTTTTACAGGGACAAGAGGAAGCCATTCTGCCCCTCGAGCCTGTTACACAGGAACAGGAGGTGGCCAATCAGCCCATCGAGCCTGTTAGACCGGAATAGGAGGAAGCCATTCAGCCCCTCTAACCTGTTTTACAGGAACAGGAGGAGGCCGTTCATCCCCTTGAGCCTGTTTTACAGAAATAGGAGGAAGTCATTCTGCCCTTTGAGCCTGTTATACAGGCACAGGACGAGGCCATTCAGCCCCTCGAGCCTGTTACACAGGAACAGGAGCAGTCCATTTTTCCCCTCGAGCCTGTTACACGGGAATAGGAAGAAGTCATTCAGCCCCTTGAGCCTGCAAGACAGGAACAGGAGGAGACCATTCTGCCCTTTGAGCCTGTTACACAGGAACAGCAGGATGTCATTCAGCCCTTTAAGCCTGTTATAGAGGAACAAGAGGAGGACATTCACCTCCTCGAGCCTGTTACAGAGGAACAGGAGGAGACCATTCAGCCCCTCTAGCCATTACACAGGAACACGAGCAGGGCCATTCAGCCCCTCAAGCCTGTTACACAGCAGCATGAAAAGGCCATTCAGCCCCTCGAGCCTGTTATACAGGAACAGGAGAAGGTCATTCAGCCTTTTGAGCCTGTTATACAGTAACAGGAGGAGGCCATTCAGCACTTTGAGCCTGTTATACAGGAACAGGAGGAGGCCATTCAGCCCGTTGAGCCTGTTACAAAGGAACAGGAGGAGGCCATTCAGCCCTTTGAGCCTGTTACAAAGGAACAGGAGGAGGCCATTCAGCCCTTTGTGCCTGTTACAAAGGAACAGGAGGAGGCCTTCAGCCCTTTGAGCCTGTTACAAAGGAACAGGAGGAGGCCATTCAGCCCTTTGAGCCTGTTACAAAGGAACAGGAGGAGGCCATTCAGCCCTTTGAGCCTGTTACAAAGGAACAGGAGGAGGCCATTCATCCCTTTGAGCCTGTTACAAAGGAACAGGAGGAGGCCATTCACCCCTTTGAGCCTGTTACAAAGGAACAGGAGGGGGCCATTCAGCCCCTCGAGCCTGTTACACAGGAACAGGAGGAGGCCATTCAGACCCTCGGTCCTGTTACACAGGAACAGGAGGAGGCCATTCAGACCCTCGATCTTGTTACACAGGAACAGCAGGAGGCCATTCAGCCCCTTCAGCCTGTTACACAGGAACAGGAGGAGGCCATTCAGCCCCTCGAGCCTGTTACACAGGAACAGGAGGAAGCCATTCAGCCCTTTGAGCCTGTTACACAGGAACAGGAGGAGGCCATTCATCCCCTCAATCCTGGAATACAGGAACAGGAGGAGGCCATTCATCCCCTTGAGCCTGTTTTACAGAAATAGGAGTAAGCCATTCTGCCCCTCGAGCCTGTTACACAGGAACAGGAGGAGGCCATTCAGCCCTTTGAGCCAGTTATACAGCAACAGGAGGAGGCCATTCAGCCCTTTGAGCCTATTATACAGGAACAGGAGGAGGTCATTCAGCCCTTTGAGCCTGTTATACAGGAACAGGAGGAGGCCATTCTGCCCTTTGAGCCTGTTATACAGGAACAAGAGGAAGCCATTCAGCTCCTCGAGCCTGTTATACAGGAACAGGAGGAGGCCGTTCAGCCATTTAAGCCTGTTATACAGCAACAGGAGGAGGCCATTCAGCCCTTTGAGCCTGTTATACAGGAACAGGAGGAGGCCATTCAGCCCCATCAGCCTGTTACACAGGAACAGGAGGAAGACATTCAGCCCCTCGAGCCTGTTACACAGGAACAGGAGGAGGCCATTCAGCCCTTTAAGCCTGTTATACAGCAACAGGAGGAGGCCATTCAGCCCTTTGAGCCTATTATACAGGAACAGGAGGAGGTCATTCAGCCCTTTGAGCCTGTTATACAGGAACAGGAGGAGGCCATTCATCCCTTTGAGCCTGTTATACAGGCACAGGAGGAGGCCATTCAGCCCTTTGAGCTTGTTATAAAGGAACAGGACGAGGCCATTCAGCCCCTCAAGCCTGTTACACAGGAACAGGAGCAGTCCATTTTGCCCCTCGAGCCTGTTACACGGGAATAGGAAGAAGTCATTCAGCCCCTTGAGCCTGTAAGACAGGAACAGGAGGAGACCATTCTGCCCTTTGAGCATGTTACACAGGAACAGGAGGATGTCATTCAGCCCTTTGTGCCTGTTATACAGGAACAGGAGGAGGACATTCAGCTCCTCGAGCCTGTTACAGAGGAACAGGAGGAAACCATTCAGCCCCTCTAGCCATTACACAGGAACACGAGCAGGGCCATTCAGCCCCTCAAGCCTGTTATACAGGAACAGGAGAAGGTCATTCAGCCTTTTGAGCCTGTTATACAGTAACAGGAGGAGGCCATTCAGCACTTTGAGCCTGTTATACAGGAACAGGAGGGGGCCATTCAGCCCCTCGAGCCTGTTACACAGGAACAGGAGGAAGCCATTCAACCCCTCGATCCTGTTACACAGGAACAGGAGGAGGTCATTCGGCTCGTTGACCCTGTTACACAGGAACAGGAGGAGGCCATTCAGCCCCTCGATCCTGTTACACAGGAACAGCAGGACGCCATTCAGCCCCTTCAGCCTGTTACACAGGAACAGGAGGAGGCCATTCGGCTCGTTGACCCTGTTACACAGGAACAGGAGGAGGCCATTCAGCCCCTCGAGCCTGTTCGACAGGAACAGGAGGAAGCCATTCAGCCCATCAAGCCTGTTATACAGGAACAAGAGGAAGCCATTCAGCCCCTCGAGCCTGTTTTACAGGAACAAGAGGAAGCCATTCAGCCCCTCGAGACTGTTTTACAGGAACAAGAGGAAGCCATTCAGCCCCTCGAGCCTGTTACACAGGAACAGGAGGAGGCCATTCATCCCATCGATCTTGTAATACAGGAAAAGGAGGAGGCTATTCATCCCCTTGAGCCTGTTTTACAGAAATAGGAGGAAGTCATTCTGCCCCTCGAGCCTGTTATACAGGAACAGGAGGAGGCCATTCATCCCTTTGAGCCTGTTATAAAGGCACAGGAGGAGGCCATTCAGCCCTTTGAGCCTGTTATAAAGGAACAGGACGAGGCCATTCAGCCCCTCGAGCCTGTTGCACAGGAACAGGAGCAGTCCATTTTGCCCCTCGAGCCTGTTACACGGGAATAGGAAGAAGTCATTCAGCCCCTCGAGCCTGTTACACAGGAACAGGAGGAGGCCATTCAGCCCCTCGAGTCTGTTACACAGGAACAGGAGCAGGCCATTTTGCACCTCGAGCCTGTTACACGAGAATAGAAGAAGCCATTCAGCTCCTCGAGCCTGTTCGACAGGAACAGGAGGAGGCCATTCAGCCACTCAAGCCTGATGCACAGGAACGGGAGGAAGTCATTCGGCCCGTTGACCCTGTTACACAGGAACAGGAGGAGGCCCATTCAGCCCTTTGAGCCTGTTATACAGCAACAGGAGGAGGCCATTCAGCCCTTTGAGCCTATTATACAGGAACAGGAGGAGGTCATTCAGCCCTTTGAGCCTGTTAAACAGGAACAGGAGGAGGCCATTCTGCCCTTTGAGCCTGTTATACAGGAACAGGAGGAGGCCATTCAGCCCTTTGAGCCTGTTATACAGGAACAGGAGGAGGCCATTGAGCCCTTTGAGCCTGTGAAACAGGAAAAGGAGGAGGCCATTCTGCACTTTGAGCCTGTTACACAGGAACAGGAGGAGGTCATTCAGCCCTTTGAGCCTGTTATTCAGGAACAAGAGGAGGCCATTCAGCTCCTCGAGCCTGTTACAAAAGAAAAGGAGGAAGCCATTCAGCCCCTCAAAACTGTTACGCAGTATAAGGTAGAGGCCCATTCAGCCCCTCTAGCCGTTACACAGGAACAGGAGGAGGTCATTCAGCCCCTCGAGCCTGTTACACAGGAACAGGAGCAGGCCATTTTGCACCTCGAGCCTGTTACATGGGAATAGAAGAAGCCATTCAGCTCCTCGAGCCTGTTCGACAGGAACAGGAGGTGGCCATTCAGCCCCTCAAGATTGTTACATAGGAACAGGAGGAGGCTATTCAGCCCCTCGAGCCTGTTACACAGAAATAGGAGGTAGCCATTCAGCCCCTTGAGCCTGTTATACAAGAACAGGACGAGGCCATTGAGCCCCTTGAGCGTGTTATACAGGAACAGGAGAAGGTCATTCAGCCTTTTGAGCCTGTTATACAGTAACAGGAGGAGGCCATTCAGCACTTTGAGCCTGTTATACAGGAACAGGAGGAGGCCATTCAGCCCCTCAAGATTGTTAAATATGAACAGGAGGAGGCTATTCAGCCCCTCGAGACTGTTGCACAGAAAGAGGAGGAAGCCATTCAGCCCCTTGAGCCTGTAAGACAGGAACAGGAGGAGACCATTCAGCCCCTTGAGCCTGTTATACAAGAACAGGAGGTGGCCATTCAGCCCATCGATCCTATTGCACAGGAGCAGGAAGAGGCCATTCAGCCCCTCGTGCCTGTTACACAGGAACAGGAGGAGGCCATTCATCCCCTCGATCTTGTAATACAGGAACAGGAGGAGGCCATTCATCCCCTTGAGCGTGTTTTACAGAAATAGTGGGAAGTCATTCTGCCCCTCGAACCTGTTACACAGGAACAGGAGGTGGCCATTCAGCCCTTTGAGCCTGTTATACAGCAACAGGAGGAGGCCATTCAGCCCTTTGAGCCTGTTATACAGGAATAGGAGGAGGTCATTCAGCCCTTTGAGCCTGTTATACAGGAACAGGAGGAGGCCATTGAGCCCTTTGAGCCTGTGAAACAGGAAAAGGAGGAGGCCATTCTGCACTTTGAGCCTGTTACACAGGAACAGGAGGAGGTCATTCAGCCCTTTGAGCCTGTTATACAGGCACAGGAGGAGGCCATTCAGCCCTTTGAGCCTGTTATAAAGGAACAGGACGAGGCCATTCAGCCCCTCGAGCCTGTTACACAGGAACAGGAGCAGTCCATTTTGCCCCTCGAGCCTGTTACATGGGAATAGGAAGAAGTCATTCAGCCCCATGAGCCTGTAAGACAGGAACAGGAGGAGACCATTCTGCCCTTTGAGCCTGTTACACAGGAACAGGAGGATGTCATTCAGCCCTTTGTGCCTGTTATACAGTAACAGGAGGAAGGCATTAAGCTACTCGAACCTGTTGCACAGGAACAGGAGGAGGCCATTCAGCCCTTTGAGCCTGTTACAAAGGAACAGGAGGAGGCCCATTCAGCCCCTCGAGCGTGTTGCACAGGAAAAGGAGGAGGCCCATTCAGCCCCTCGAGCGTGTTACACAGGAACCGGAGGAGGCTATTCAACCCCTCGAGTCCGTTGCACAGGAACAGGAGGAGACCATTCAGCCCCTCGAGCCTGTTACACAGCAGCAGGAAAAGGCCATTCAGCCCCTCGAGCCTGTTATACAGGAACAGGAGGAGGCCATTCAGCACTTTGAGCCTGTTATACAGGAACAGGAGGAGGCCATTGAGCCCGTTGAGCGTGTTATACAGGAACAGGAGTTGGCCATTAAGCCCCTCGAGCCTGTTTTACAGGAACAGGAGGAGGCCATTCAGCCCCTTCAGCCTGTTACACAGGAACAGGAGGAAGGCATTCAGCCCCTCTAACCTGTTTTACAGGAACAGGAGGAAGCCATTCAGCCCCTCGAGCCTGTTACACAGGAATAGGAGGAGGTCATTCAGCCCTTTGAGCCTGTTATACAGCAACAGGAGGAGGCCATTCAGCCCTTTGAGCCTATTATGCACGAACAGGAGGAGGTCATTCAGCCCTCTGAGCCTGTTATACAGGAACAGGAGGAGGTCATTCAGCCCTTTGAGCCAGTTATACAGCAACAGGAGGAGGCCATTCAGCCCTTTGAGCCTGTTATACAGGAACAAGAGGAAGCCATTCAGCTCCTCGAGCCTGTTACAGAGGAACAGAAGATGGCCATTCAGCCCCTCGAGCCTGTTACACAGCAGTAGGAAAAGGCCATTCAGCCCCTCGAGCCTGTTATACAGGAACAGGAGGAGGTCATTCAGCCCTTTGAGCCTGTTATACAGGAACAGGAGGAGGCCATTCAGCACTTTGAGCCTGTTATACAGGAAAAGGAGGAGGCCATTCAGCCCTTTAAGCCTATTTTACAGGAACAGGATGAGGTCATTCAGCCCTTTGAGACTGTTATACAGGAACAAGAGGAAGCCATTCAGCTCCTCGAGCCTGTTACAGAGGAACAGAAGGTAGCCATTCAGCCCCTCAAGCCTGTTACACAGCAGCAGGAAAAGGCCATTCAGCCCCTCGAGCCTGTTATACAGGAACAGGAGAAGGCCATTCAGCCCTCGATCCTGTTGCACAGGAACAGGAGGAGGCCATTCAGCCCCATCAGCCTGTTACACAGGAACAGGAGGAAGCCATTTAGCCCATCGAGCCTGTTAGACCGGAATAGGAGGAAGCCATTCAGCCCCTCTAACCTGTTTTACAGGAACAGAAGGAAGCCATTCAGCCCCTCGAGCCTGTTACACAGGAATAGGAGCAGGCCATTCAGCCCCTCGAGCCTGTTTTACAGAAACAGGAGAAAGTCATTCTGCCCCTCGAGCCTGATACGCAGGAACAGGAGGAGGCCATTCATCCCCTTGAGCCTGTTTTACAGAAATAGGAGAAAGTCATTCTGCCCCTCGAGCCTGTTACACAGGAACAGGAGGAGGCCATTCAGCCCTTTGAGCCTGTTATACAGCAACAGGAGGAGGCCATTCAGCCCTTTGAGCCTATTATACAGGAACAGGAGGAGGTCATTCAGCCCTTTGAGCCTGTTATACAGGAACAGGAGGAGGCCATTCATCCCTTTGAGCCTGTTACAAAGGAACAGGAGGGGCCCATTCAGCCCCTCGAGCCTGTTGCACAGGAAAAGGAGGAGGCCCATTCAGCCCCTCGAGCGTGTTACACAGGAACAGGAGGAGGCTATTCAACCCCTCGAGTCCGTTGCACAGGAACAGGAGGAGACCATTCAGCCCCTCTAGCCGTTACACAGGAACAGGAGTACGGCCATTCAGCCCCTCGAGCCTGTTACACAGCAGCAGGAAAAGGCCATTCAGCCCCTCGAGCCTGTTATACAGGAACAGGAGGAGGCCATTGAGCCCGTTGAGCCTGTTATACAGGAACAGGAGGAAGCCATTCAGCACTTTGAGCCTGTTATACAGGAACAGGAGGAGGCCATTGAGCCCCTTGAGCGTGTTAAACAGGAACAGGAGCAGTCCATTCTGCTCCTCGAGCCTGTTCGACAGGAACAGGAGGAAGCCATTCAGCCCATTAAGCCTGGTATACAGGAATAGGACGAGGCCATTGAGCCCCTTGAGCGTGTTATACAGGAACAGGAGTTGGCCATTAAGCCCCTCGAGCCTGTTTTACAGGGACAGCAGGAAGCCATTCAGCCCCTCGAGCCTGTTACACAGGAACGGGAGGAAGCCATTTTTCCCCTCGAGCCTGTTACACGGGAATAGGAAGAAGTCATTCAGCCCCTTGAGCCTGCAAGACAGGAACAGGAGGAGACCATTCTGCCCTTTGAGCCTGTTACACAGGAACAGCAGGATGTCATTCAGCCCTTTAAGCCTGTTATAGAGGAACAAGAGGAGGACATTCACCTCCTCGAGTCTGTTACAGAGGAACAGGAGGAGACCATTCAGCCCCTCTAGCCATTACACAGGAACACGAGCAGGGCCATTCAGCCCCTCAAGCCTGTTACACAGCAGCATGAAAAGGCCATTCAGCCCCTCGAGCCTGTTATACAGGAACAGGAGAAGGTCATTCAGCCTTTTGAGCCTGTTATACAGTAACAGGAGGAGGCCATTCAGCACTTTGAGCGTGTTATACAGGAACAGGAGGAGGCCATTCAGCCCTTTGAGCCTGTTACAAAGGAACAGGAGGAGGCCATTCAGCCCTTTGAGCCTGTTACAAAGGAACAGGAGGAGGCCATTCAGCCCTTTGAGCCTGTTACAAAGGAACAGGAGGAGGCCATTCAGCCCTTTGAGCCTGTTACAAAGGAACAGGAGGAGGCCATTCAGCCCTTTGAGCCTGTTACAAAGGAACAGGAGGAGGCCATTCAGCCCTTTGAGCCTGTTACAAAGGAACAGGAGGAGGCCATTCAGCCCTTTGAGCCTGTTACAAAGGAACAGGAGCAGGCCATTCACCCCTTTGAGCCTGTTACAAAGGAACAGGAGGGGGCCATTCAGCCCCTCAAGCCTGTTACACAGGAACGGGAGGAAGCCATTCGGCCCGTTGACCCTGTTACACAGGAACAGGAGGAGGCCATTCAGCCCCTCGATCCTGTTGCGCAGGAACAGGAGGAGGCCATTCAGACCCTCGGTCCTGTTACACAGGAACAGGAGGAGGCCATTCAGCCCCTCGAGCCTGTTACACAGGAACAGGAGGAGGCCATTCATCCCCTCAATCCTGGAATATAGGAACAGGAGGAGGCCATTCATCCCCTTGAGCCTGTTTTACAGAAATAGGAGTAAGCCATTCTGCCCCTCGAGCCTGTTACACAGGAACGGGAGGAGGCCATTCAGCCCTTTGAGCCAGTTATACAGCAACAGGAGGAGGCCATTCAGCCCTTTGAGCCTATTATACAGGAACAGGAGGAGGTCATTCAGCCCTTTGAGCCTGTTATACAGGAACAGGAGGAGGCCATTCTGCCCTTTGAGCCTGTTATACAGGAACAAGAGGAAGCCATTCAGCTCCTCGAGCCTGTTATACAGGAACAGGAGGAGACCATTCAGCCCTTTGAGCCTGTTATACAGGCACAGGAGGAGGCCATTCAGCTTTTTGAGCCTGTTATAAAGGAACAGGACGAGGCCATTCAGCCCCTCGAGCCTGTTACACAGGATCAGGATGAGGCCATTCAGCCCCATCAGCCTGTTACACAGGAACAGGAGGAAGCCATTCAGCTCTTCGAGCCTGTTAGATCGGAATAGGAGGAAGCCATTCAGCCCCTCTAACCTGTTTTACAGGAACAGGAGGAAGCCATTCAGCCACTCGGGCCTGTTACACAGGAACAGGAAGAGGCCATTCATCACATCGATCTTGTAATACAGGAAAAAGAGGAGGCCATTCATCCCCTTGAGCCTGTTTTACAGAAATAGGAGGAAGTCATTCTGCCCCTCGAGCCTGTTACACAGGAACAGGAGGAGGCCATTCAGCCCTTTGAGCCTGTTATACAGGAACAGGAGGAGGCCATACAGCCCTTTGAGCCTGTTACACAGGAACAGGAGGAGGCCATTCAGCCCTTTGAGCCTGTTATACAGGAACAGGAGGAGGTCATTGAGCCCTTTGAGCCTGTTATGCAGGAAAAGGAGGAGGCCATTCTGCACTTTGAGCCTGTTACACAGGAACAGGAGGAGGTCATTCAGCTCTTTGAGCCTGTTATTCAGGAACAAGAGGAGGCCATTCAGCCCCTCGAGCCTGTTACACTGGAATAGGAGGATGCCATTCAGCCCCTCTAGCCTGTTTTACAGGAACAGGAGGAAGCCATTCAGCCCCTCGAGCCTGTTACACAGGAACAGGAGGAGGCCATTCATCCCCTCGAGCCTGTTACACAGGAACAGGAGGAGGCCATTCAGCCCCTCGAGCCTGTTACACAGGAACAGGAGGTGGCCATTCAGCCCCTCGAGCCTGTTACACAGGAACAGGAGCAGGCCAGTTTTCACCTCGCGCCTGTTACACGAGAATAGAAGAAGCCATTCAGCTCCTCGAGCCTGTTCGACAGGAACAGGAGGAGGCCATTCAGCCCCTCAAGATTGTTACATAAGTACAGGAGGAGGCTATTCAGCCCCTCGAGCCTGTTGCACAGAAATAGGAGGAAGCCATTCAGCCCCTTGAGCCTGTAAGACAGGAACAGGAGGAGACCATTCAGCCCCTTGAGCCTGTTATACAAGAACAGGAGGTGGCCATTCAGCCCATCGATCCTGTTGCACAGGAGCAGGAAGAGGCCATTCAGCCCCTCGAGCCTCTTACACAGGAACAGGAGGAGGCCATTCATCCCCTCAATCCTGGAATACAGGAACAGGAGGAGGCCATTCATCCCCTTGAGCCTGTTTTACAGAAATAGGAGTAAGCCATTCTGCCCCTCGAGCCTGTTACACAGGAACAGGAGGAGGCCATTCAGCCCTTTGTGCCAGTTATACAGCAACAGGAGGAGGCCATTCAGCCCTTTTAGCCTATTATACAGGAACAGGAGGAGGTCATTCAGCCCTTTGAGCCTGTTATACAGGAACAGGAGGAGGCCATTCTGCCCTTTGAGCCTGTTATACAGGAACAAGAGGAAGCCATTCAGCTCCTCGAGCCTGTTATACAGGAACAGGAGGAGACCATTCAGCCCTTTGAGCCTGTTATACAGGCACAGGAGGAGGCCATTCAGCTTTTTGAGCCTGTTATAAAGGAACAGGACGAGGCCATTCAGCCCCTCGAGCCTGTTACACAGGAACAGGAGCAGTCCATTTTGCCCCTCGAGCCTGTTACACGGGAATAGGAAGAAGTCATTCTGCCCTTTGAGCCTGTTATACAGGAACAGGAGGAGGCCATTCAGCTCCTCGAGCCTGTTACAGAGGAACAGGAGGAGACCATTCAGCCCCTCTAGCCATTATACAGGAACACGAGCAGGGCCATTCAGCCCCTCAAGCCTGTTACACAGCAGCATGAAAAGGCCATTCAGCCCCTCGAGCCTGTTATACAGGAACAAGAGAAGGTCATTCAGCCCTTTGTGCCTGTTATACAGTAACAGAAAAAAGGCATTAAGCTACTCGAACCTGTTGCACAGGAACAGGAGGAGGCCATTCAGCCCTTTGAGCCTGTTACAAAGGAACAGGAGGGGGCCATTCAGCCCTTTGAGCCTGTTATACAGGCACAGGAGGAGGCCATTCTGCCCTTTGAGCCTGTTATACAGGAACAAGAGGAAGCCATTCAGCTCATCGAGCCTGTTATACAGGAACAGGAGGAGGCTGTTCAGCACTTTGAGCCTGTTATACAGGAACAGGAGGAGACCATTCAGCCCCTCGAGCCTATTACACGGGAATAGGAAGAAGTCATTCTGCCCTTTGAGCCTGTTATACAGGAACAGGAGGAGGCCATTCAGCTCCTCGAGCCTGTTACAGAGGAACAGGAGGAGACCATTCAGCCCCTCTAGCCATTATACAGGAACACGAGCAGGGCCATTCAGCCCCTCAAGCCTGTTACACAGCAGCATGAAAAGGCCATTCAGCCCCTCGAGCCTGTTATACAGGAACAGGAAAAAGGCATTAAGCTACTCGAACCTGTTGCACAGGAACAGGAGGAGGCCATTCAGCCCTTTGAGCCTGTTACAAAGGAACAGGAGGGGGCCATTCAGCCCCTCGAGCCTGTTACACAGGAACTGGAGGAGGCCATTCAGCCCCTCGAGCCTGTTACACAGGAACAGGAGCAGGCCAGTTTGCACCTCGCGCCTGTTACACGAGAATAGAAGAAGCCATTCAGCTCCTCGAGCCTGTTCGACAGGAACAGGAGGAGGCCATTCAGCCCCTCAAGATTGTTACATAGGAACAGGAGGAGGCTATTCAGCCCCTCGAGCCTGTTGCACAGAAATAGGAGGAAGCCATTCAGCCCCTTGAGCCTGTAAGACAGGAACAGGAGGAGACCATTCAGCCCCTTGAGCCTGTTATACAAGAACAGGAGGTGGCCATTCAGCCCATCAATCCTGTTGCACAGGAGCAGGAAGAGGCCATTCAGCACCTCGAGCCTGTTTTACAGGAACAGGAGGAGGCCATTCATCCCCTCGAGCCTGTTACACAGGAACAGGAGGAAGCCATTCAGCCCCATCAGCCTGTTACACAGGAAGAGGAGGAAGCCATTTAGCCCATCGAGCCTGTTAGACCGGAATAGGAGGAAGCCATTCAGCCCCTCTAACCTGTTTTACAGGAACAGGAGGAAGCCATTCAGCCCCTCGAGCCTGTTACACAGGAATAGGAGCAGGCCATTCAGCCCCTCGAGCCTGATACGCAGGAACAGGAGGAGACCATTCATCCCCTCGATCTTGTAATACAGGAACAGGAGGAGGCCATTCATCCCCTTGAGCCTGTTTTACAGAAATAGGAGAAAGTCATTCTGCCCCTCGAGCCTGTTACACAGGAACAGGAGGAGGCCATTCAGCCCTTTAAGCCTGTTATACAGCAACAGGAGGAGGCCATTCAGCCCTTTGAGCCTATTATACAGGAACAGGAGGAGGTCATTCAGCCCTTTGAGCCTGTTATACAGGAACAGGAGGAGGCCATTCATCCCTTTGAGCCTGTTATACAGGCACAGGAGGAGGCCATTCAGCCCTTTGAGCCTGTTATAAAGGAACAGGACGAGGCCATTCAGCCCTTTGAGCCTGTTACAAAGGAACAGGAGGGGGCCATTCAGCCCCTCGAGCCTGTTGCACAGGAAAAGGAGGAGGCCCATTCAGCCCCTCGAGCGTGTTACACAGGAACAGGAGGAGGCTATTCAACCCCTCGAGTCCGTTGCACAGGAACAGGAGGAGACCATTCAGCCCCTCTAGCCGTTACACAGGAACAGGAGTACGGCCATTCAGCCCCTCGAGCCTGTTACACAGCAGCAGGAAAAGGCCATTCAGCCCCTCGAGCCTGTTATACAGGAACAGGAGGAGGCCATTGAGCCCGTTGAGCCTGTTATACAGGAACAGGAGGAAGCCATTCAGCACTTTGTGCCTGTTATACAGGAACAGGAGGAGGCCATTGAGCCCCTTGAGCGTGTTAAACAGGAACAGGAGGAAGCCATTCAGCCCATTAAGCCTGGTATACAGGGACAGGAGGAAGCCATTCAGCCCCTCGAGCCTGTTACACAGGATCAGGATGAGGCCATTCAGCCCCATCAGCCTGTTACACAGGAACAGGAGGAAGCCATTCAGCTCTTCGAGCCTGTTAGATCGGAATAGGAGGAAGCCATTCAGCCCCTCTAACCTGTTTTACAGGAACAGGAGGAAGCCATTCAGCCACTCGGGCCTGTTACACAGGAACAGGAAGAGGCCATTCATCACATCGATCTTGTAATACAGGAAAAAGAGGAGGCCATTCATCCCCTTGAGCCTGTTTTACAGAAATAGGAGGAAGTCATTCTGCCCCTCGAGCCTGTTACACAGGAACAGGAGGAGGCCATTCAGCCCTTTGAGCCTGTTATACAGGAACAGGAGGAGGCCATACAGCCCTTTGAGCCTGTTACACAGGAACAGGAGGAGGCCATTCAGCCCTTTGAGCCTGTTATACAGGAACAGGAGGAGGTCATTGAGCCCTTTGAGCCTGTTATACAAGAACAGGAGGGGGCCAGTTTTCACCTCGCGCCTGTTACACGAGAATAGAAGAAGCCATTCAGCTCCTCGAGCCTGTTCGACAGGAACAGGAGGAGGCCATTCAGCCCCTCAAGATTGTTACATAAGTACAGGAGGAGGCTATTCAGCCCCTCGAGCCTGTTGCACAGAAATAGGAGGAAGCCATTCAGCCCCTTGAGCCTGTAAGACAGGAACAGGAGGAGACCATTCAGCCCCTTGAGCCTGTTATACAAGAACAGGAGGTGGCCATTCAGCCCATCGATCCTGTTGCACAGGAGCAGGAAGAGGCCATTCAGCCCCTCGAGCCTCTTACACAGGAACAGGAGGAGGCCATTCATCCCCTCAATCCTGGAATACAGGAACAGGAGGAGGCCATTCATCCCCTTGAGCCTGTTTTACAGAAATAGGAGTAAGCCATTCTGCCCCTCGAGCCTGTTACACAGGAACAGGAGGAGGCCATTCAGCCCTTTGTGCCAGTTATACAGCAACAGGAGGAGGCCATTCAGCCCTTTGAGCCTATTATACAGGAACAGGAGGAGGTCATTCAGCCCTTTGAGCCTGTTATACAGGAACAGGAGGAGGCCATTCTGCCCTTTGAGCCTGTTATACAGGAACAAGAGGAAGCCATTCAGCTCCTCGAGCCTGTTATACAGGAACAGGAGGAGACCATTCAGCCCTTTGAGCCTGTTATACAGGCACAGGAGGAGGCCATTCAGCTTTTTGAGCCTGTTATAAAGGAACAGGACGAGGCCATTCAGCCCCTCGAGCCTGTTACACAGGAACAGGAGCAGTCCATTTTGCCCCTCGAGCCTGTTACACGGGAATAGGAAGAAGTCATTCTGCCCTTTGAGCCTGTTATACAGGAACAGGAGGAGGCCATTCAGCTCCTCGAGCCTGTTACAGAGGAACAGGAGGAGACCATTCAGCCCCTCTAGCCATTATACAGGAACACGAGCAGGGCCATTCAGCCCCTCAAGCCTGTTACACAGCAGCATGAAAAGGCCATTCAGCCCCTCGAGCCTGTTATACAGGAACAAGAGAAGGTCATTCAGCCCTTTGTGCCTGTTATACAGTAACAGGAAAAAGGCATTAAGCTACTCGAACCTGTTGCACAGGAACAGGAGGAGGCCATTCAGCCCTTTGAGCCTGTTACAAAGGAACAGGAGGGGGCCATTCAGCCCCTCAAGCGTGTTACACAGGAACAGGAGGAGACCATTCAGCCCCTTGAGCCTGTTATACAAGAACAGGAGGTGGCCATTCAGCCCATCGATCCTGTTGCACAGGAGCAGGAAGAGGCCATTCAGCCCCTCGAGCCTCTTACACAGGAACAGGAGGAGGCCATTCATCCCCTCAATCCTGGAATACAGGAACAGGAGGAGGCCATTCATCCCCTTGAGCCTGTTTTACAGAAATAGGAGTAAGCCATTCTGCCCCGCGAGCCTGTTACACAGGAATAGGAGCAGGCCATTCTGCCCCTCGAGCCTGTTACACAGGAACAGGAGGAGACCATTCATCCCCTCGAGCCTGTTACACAGGAACTGGAGGAGGCCATTCAGCCCCTCGAGCCTGTTACACAGGAACAGGAGGTGGCCATTCAGCCCCTCGAGCCTGTTACACAGGAACAGGAGCAGGCCAGTTTGCACCTCGCGCCTGTTACACGAGAATAGAAGAAGCCATTCAGCTCCTCGAGCCTGTTCGACAGGAACAGGAGGAGGCCATTCAGCCCCTTGAGCCTGTTATACAAGAACAGGAGGTGGCCATTCAGCCCATCGATCCTGTTGCACAGGAGCAGGAAGAGGCCATTCAGCACCTCGAGCCTGTTTTACAGGAACAGGAGGAAGCCATTTAGCCCCTCTAACCTGTTTTACAGGAACAGGAGGAAGCCATTCAGCCCCTCGAGCCTGTTACACAGGAATAGGAGCAGGCCATTCAGCCCCTCGAGCCTGATACGCAGGAACAGGAGGAGGCCATTCATCCCCTCGATCTTGTAATACAGGAACAGGAGGAGGCTATTCATCCCCTTGAGCCTGTTTTACAGAAATAGGAGAAAGTCATTCTGCCCCTCGAGCCTGTTACACAGGAACAGGAGGAGGCCATTCAGCCCTTTAAGCCTGTTATACAGCAACAGGAGGAGGCCATTCAGCCCTTTGAGCCTATTATACAGGAACAGGAGGAGGTCATTCAGCCCTTTGAGCCTGTTATACAGGAACAGGAGGAGGCCATTCATCCCTTTGAGCCTGTTATACAGGCACAGGAGGAGGCCATTCATCCCCTCGATCTTGTAATACAGGAACAGGAGGAGGCCATTCATCCCCTTGAGCCTGTTTTACAGAAATAGGAGAAAGTCATTCTGCCCCTCGAGCCTGTTACACAGGAACAGGAGGAGGCCATTCAGCCCTTTAAGCCTGTTATACAGCAACAGGAGGAGGCCATTCAGCCCTTTGAGCCTATTATACAGGAACAGGAGGAGGTCATTCAGCCCTTTGAGCCTGTTATACAGGAACAGGAGGAGGCCATTCATCCCTTTGAGCCTGTTATACAGGCACAGGAGGAGGCCATTCAGCCCTTTGAGCCTGTTATAAAGGAACAGGACGAGGCCATTCAGCCCTTTGAGCCTGTTACAAAGGAACAGGAGGGGGCCATTCAGCCCCTCGAGCCTGTTGCACAGGAAAAGGAGGAGGCCCATTCAGCCCCTCGAGCGTGTTACACAGGAACAGGAGGAGGCTATTCAACCCCTCGAGTCCGTTGCACAGGAACAGGAGGAGACCATTCAGCCCCTCTAGCCGTTACACAGGAACAGGAGTACGGCCATTCAGCCCCTCGAGCCTGTTACACAGCAGCAGGAAAAGGCCATTCAGCCCCTCGAGCCTGTTATACAGGAACAGGAGGAGGCCATTGAGCCCGTTGAGCCTGTTATACAGGAACAGGAGGAAGCCATTCAGCACTTTGAGCCTGTTATACAGGAACAGGAGGAGGCCATTGAGCCCCTTGAGCGTGTTAAACAGGAACAGGAGGAAGCCATTCAGCCCATTAAGCCTGGTATACAGGGACAGGAGGAAGCCATTCAGCCCCTCGAGCCTGTTACACAGGATCAGGATGAGGCCATTCAGCCCCATCAGCCTGTTACACAGGAACAGGAGGAAGCCATTCAGCTCTTCGAGCCTGTTAGATCGGAATAGGAGGAAGCCATTCAGCCCCTCTAACCTGTTTTACAGGAACAGGAGGAAGCCATTCAGCCACTCGGGCCTGTTACACAGGAACAGGAAGAGGCCATTCATCACATCGATCTTGTAATACAGGAAAAAGAGGAGGCCATTCATCCCCTTGAGCCTGTTTTACAGAAATAGGAGGAAGTCATTCTGCCCCTCGAGCCTGTTACACAGGAACAGGAGGAGGCCATTCAGCCCTTTGAGCCTGTTATACAGGAACAGGAGGAGGCCATACAGCCCTTTGAGCCTGTTACACAGGAACAGGAGGAGGCCATTCAGCCCTTTGAGCCTGTTATACAGGAACAGGAGGAGGTCATTGAGCCCTTTGAGCCTGTTATGCAGGAAAAGGAGGAGGCCATTCTGCACTTTGAGCCTGTTACACAGGAACAGGAGGAGGTCATTCAGCTCTTTGAGCCTGTTATTCAGGAACAAGAGGAGGCCATTCAGCCCCTCGAGCCTGTTACACTGGAATAGGAGGATGCCATTCAGCCCCTCTAGCCTGTTTTACAGGAACAGGAGGAAGCCATTCAGCCCCTCGAGCCTGTTACACAGGAACAGGAGGAGGCCATTCATCCCCTCGAGCCTGTTACACAGGAACAGGAGGAGGCCATTCAGCCCCTCGAGCCTGTTACACAGGAACAGGAGGTGGCCATTCAGCCCCTCGAGCCTGTTACACAGGAACAGGAGCAGGCCAGTTTTCACCTCGCGCCTGTTACACGAGAATAGAAGAAGCCATTCAGCTCCTCGAGCCTGTTCGACAGGAACAGGAGGAGGCCATTCAGCCCCTCAAGATTGTTACATAAGTACAGGAGGAGGCTATTCAGCCCCTCGAGCCTGTTGCACAGAAATAGGAGGAAGCCATTCAGCCCCTTGAGCCTGTAAGACAGGAACAGGAGGAGACCATTCAGCCCCTTGAGCCTGTTATACAAGAACAGGAGGTGGCCATTCAGCCCATCGATCCTGTTGCACAGGAGCAGGAAGAGGCCATTCAGCCCCTCGAGCCTCTTACACAGGAACAGGAGGAGGCCATTCATCCCCTCAATCCTGGAATACAGGAACAGGAGGAGGCCATTCATCCCCTTGAGCCTGTTTTACAGAAATAGGAGTAAGCCATTCTGCCCCTCGAGCCTGTTACACAGGAACAGGAGGAGGCCATTCAGCCCTTTGTGCCAGTTATACAGCAACAGGAGGAGGCCATTCAGCCCTTTGAGCCTATTATACAGGAACAGGAGGAGGTCATTCAGCCCTTTGAGCCTGTTATACAGGAACAGGAGGAGGCCATTCTGCCCTTTGAGCCTGTTATACAGGAACAAGAGGAAGCCATTCAGCTCCTCGAGCCTGTTATACAGGAACAGGAGGAGACCATTCAGCCCTTTGAGCCTGTTATACAGGCACAGGAGGAGGCCATTCAGCTTTTTGAGCCTGTTATAAAGGAACAGGACGAGGCCATTCAGCCCCTCGAGCCTGTTACACAGGAACAGGAGCAGTCCATTTTGCCCCTCGAGCCTGTTACACGGGAATAGGAAGAAGTCATTCTGCCCTTTGAGCCTGTTATACAGGAACAGGAGGAGGCCATTCAGCTCCTCGAGCCTGTTACAGAGGAACAGGAGGAGACCATTCAGCCCCTCTAGCCATTATACAGGAACACGAGCAGGGCCATTCAGCCCCTCAAGCCTGTTACACAGCAGCATGAAAAGGCCATTCAGCCCCTCGAGCCTGTTATACAGGAACAAGAGAAGGTCATTCAGCCCTTTGTGCCTGTTATACAGTAACAGGAAAAAGGCATTAAGCTACTCGAACCTGTTGCACAGGAACAGGAGGAGGCCATTCAGCCCTTTGAGCCTGTTACAAAGGAACAGGAGGGGGCCATTCAGCCCCTCAAGCGTGTTACACAGGAACAGGAGGAGACCATTCAGCCCCTTGAGCCTGTTATACAAGAACAGGAGGTGGCCATTCAGCCCATCGATCCTGTTGCACAGGAGCAGGAAGAGGCCATTCAGCCCCTCGAGCCTCTTACACAGGAACAGGAGGAGGCCATTCATCCCCTCAATCCTGGAATACAGGAACAGGAGGAGGCCATTCATCCCCTTGAGCCTGTTTTACAGAAATAGGAGTAAGCCATTCTGCCCCGCGAGCCTGTTACACAGGAATAGGAGCAGGCCATTCTGCCCCTCGAGCCTGTTACACAGGAACAGGAGGAGACCATTCATCCCCTCGAGCCTGTTACACAGGAACTGGAGGAGGCCATTCAGCCCCTCGAGCCTGTTACACAGGAACAGGAGGTGGCCATTCAGCCCCTCGAGCCTGTTACACAGGAACAGGAGCAGGCCAGTTTGCACCTCGCGCCTGTTACACGAGAATAGAAGAAGCCATTCAGCTCCTCGAGCCTGTTCGACAGGAACAGGAGGAGGCCATTCAGCCCCTTGAGCCTGTTATACAAGAACAGGAGGTGGCCATTCAGCCCATCGATCCTGTTGCACAGGAGCAGGAAGAGGCCATTCAGCACCTCGAGCCTGTTTTACAGGAACAGGAGGAAGCCATTTAGCCCATCGAGCCTGTTAGACCGGAATAGGAGGAAGCCATTCAGCCCCTCTAACCTGTTTTACAGGAACAGGAGGAAGCCATTCAGCCCCTCGAGCCTGTTACACAGGAATAGGAGCAGGCCATTCAGCCCCTCGAGCCTGATACGCAGGAACAGGAGGAGGCTATTCATCCCCTTGAGCCTGTTTTACAGAAATAGGAGAAAGTCATTCTGCCCCTCGAGCCTGTTACACAGGAACAGGAGGAGGCCATTCAGCCCTTTAAGCCTGTTATACAGCAACAGGAGGAGGCCATTCAGCCCTTTGAGCCTATTATACAGGAACAGGAGGAGGTCATTCAGCCCTTTGAGCCTGTTATACAGGAACAGGAGGAGGCCATTCATCCCTTTGAGCCTGTTATACAGGCACAGGAGGAGGCCATTCAGCCCTTTGAGCCTGTTATAAAGGAACAGGACGAGGCCATTCAGCCCTTTGAGCCTGTTACAAAGGAACAGGAGGGGGCCATTCAGCCCCTCGAGTCTGTTGCACAGGAAAAGGAGGAGGCCCATTCAGCCCCTCGAGCGTGTTACACAGGAACAGGAGGAGGCTATTCAACCCCTCGAGTCCGTTGCACAGGAACAGGAGGAGACCATTCAGCCCCTCTAGCCGTTACACAGGAACAGGAGTACGGCCATTCAGCCCCTCGAGCCTGTTACACAGCAGCAGGAAAAGGCCATTCAGCCCCTCGAGCCTGTTATACAGGAACAGGAGGAGGCCATTGAGCCCGTTGAGCCTGTTATACAGGAACAGGAGGAAGCCATTCAGCACTTTGAGCCTGTTATACAGGAACAGGAGGAGGCCATTGAGCCCCTTGAGTGTGTTAAACAGGAACAGGAGGAAGCCATTCAGCCCATTAAGCCTGGTATACAGGAATAGGACGAGGCCATTGAGCCCCTTGAGCGTGTTATACAGGAACAGGAGTTGGCCATTAAGCCCCTCGAGCCTGTTTTACAGGACAGGAGGAAGCCATTCAGCCCCTCGAGCCTGTTACACAGGATCAGGATGAGGCCATTCAGCCCCATCAGCCTGTTACACAGGAACAGGAGGAAGCCATTCAGCTCTTCGAGCCTGTTAGACCGGAATAGGAGGAAGCCATTCAGCCCATCTAACCTGTTTTACAGGAACAGGAGGAAGCCATTCAGCCACTCGGGCCTGTTACACAGGAACAGGAAGAGGCCATTCATCACATCGATCTTGTAATACAGGAAAAAGAGGAAGCCATTCATCCCCTTGAGCCTGTTTTACAGAAATAGGAGGAAGTCATTCTGCCCCTCGAGCCTGTTACACAGGAACAGGAGGAGGCCATTCAGCCCTTTGAGCCTGTTATACAGGAACAGGAGGAGGCCATACAGCCCTTTGAGCCTGTTACACAGGAACAGGAGGAGGCCATTCAGCCCTTTGAGCCTGTTATACAGGAACAGGAGGAGGTCATTGAGCCCTTTGAGCCTGTTATGCAGGAAAAGGAGGAGGCCATTCTGCACTTTGAGCCTGTTACACAGGAACAGGAGGAGGTCATTCAGCTCTTTGAGCCTGTTATTCAGGAACAAGAGGAGGCCATTCAGCCCCTCGAGCCTGTTACACAGGAACAGGAGGTGGCCATTCAGCCCCTCGAGCCTGTTACACAGGAACAGGAGCAGGCCAGTTTGCACCTCGCGCCTGTTACACGAGAATAGAAGAAGCCATTCAGCTCCTCGAGCCTGTTCGACAGGAACAGGAGGAGGCCATTCAGCCCCTCAAGATTGTTACATAAGTACAGGAGGAGGCTATTCAGCCCCTCGAGCCTGTTGCACAGAAATAGGAGGAAGCCATTCAGCTCCTTGAGCCTGTAAGACAGGAACAGGAGGAGACCATTCAGCCCCTTGAGCCTGTTATACAAGAACAGGAGGTGGCCATTCAGCCCATCGATCCTGTTGCACAGGAGCAGGAAGAGGCCATTCAGCCCCTCGAGCCTCTTACACAGGAACAGGAGGAGGCCATTCATCCCCTCAATCCTGGAATACAGAAACAGGAGGAGGCCATTCATCCCCTTGAGCCTGTTTTACAGAAATAGGAGTAAGCCATTCTGCCCCTCGAGCCTGTTACACAGGAACAGGAGGAGGCCATTCAGCCCTTTGTGCCAGTTATACAGCAACAGGAGGAGGCCATTCAGCCCTTTGAGCCTATTATACAGGAACAGGAGGAGGTCATTCAGCCCTTTGAGCCTGTTATACAGGAACAGGAGGAGGCCATTCTGCCCTTTGAGCCTGTTATACAGGAACAAGAGGAAGCCATTCAGCTCCTCGAGCCTGTTATACAGGAACAGGAGGAGACCATTCAGCCCTTTGAGCCTGTTATACAGGCACAGGAGGAGGCCATTCAGCTTTTTGAGCCTGTTATAAAGGAACAGGACGAGGCCATTCAGCCCCTCGAGCCTGTTACACAGGAACAGGAGGAGTCCATTTTGCCCCTCGAGCCTGTTACACGGGAATAGGAAGAAGTCATTCTGCCCTTTGAGCCTGTTATACAGGAACAGGAGGAGGCCATTCAGCTCCTCGAGCCTGTTACAGAGAAACAGGAGGAGACCATTCAGCCCCTCTAGCCATTATACAGGAACACGAGCAGGGCCATTCAGCCCCTCAAGCCTGTTACACAGCAGCATGAAAAGGCCATTCAGCCCCTCGAGCCTGTTATACAGGAACAAGAGAAGGTCATTCAGCCCTTTGTGCCTGTTATACAGTAACAGGAAAAAGGCATTAAGCTACTCGAACCTGTTGCACAGGAACAGGAGGAGGCCATTCAGCCCTTTGAGCCTGTTACAAAGGAACAGGAGGGGGCCATTCAGCCCCTCGAGCCTGTTGCACAGGAAAAGGAGTAGGCTCATTCAGCCCCTCAAGCGTGTTACACAGGAACAGGAGGAGACCATTCATCCCCTCGAGCCTGTTACACAGGAACAGGAGGTGGCCATTCAGCCCCTCGAGCCTGTTACACAGGAACAGGAGCAGGCCAGTTTGCACCTCGCGCCTGTTACACGAGAATAGAAGAAGCCATTCAGCTCCTCGAGCCTGTTCGACAGGAACAGGAGGAGGCCATTCAGCCCCTCAAGATTGTTACATAGGAACAGGAGGAGGCTATTCAGCCCCTCGAGCCTGTTGCACAGAAATAGGAGGAAGCCATTCAGCCCCTTGAGCCTGTAAGACAGGAACAGGAGGAGACCATTCAGCCCCTTGAGCCTGTTATACAAGAACAGGAGGTGGCCATTCAGCCCATCGATCCTGTTGCACAGGAGCAGGAAGAGGCCATTCAGCACCTCGAGCCTGTTTTACAGGAACAGGAGGAGGCCATTCATCCCCTCGAGCCTGTTACACAGGAACAGGAGGAAGCCATTCAGCCCCATCAGCCTGTTACACAGGAACAGGAGGAAGCCATTTAGCCCATCGAGCCTGTTAGACCGGAATAGGAGGAAGCCATTCAGCCCCTCTAACCTGTTTTACAGGAACAGGAGGAAGCCATTCAGCCCCTCGAGCCTGTTACACAGGAATAGGAGCAGGCCATTCAGTCCCTCGAGCCTGATACGCAGGAACAGGAGGAGGCCATTCATCCCCTCGATCTTGTAATACAGGAACAGGAGGAGGCCATTCATCCCCTTGAGCCTGTTTTACAGAAATAGGAGAAAGTCATTCTGCCCCTCGAGCCTGTTACACAGGAACAGGAGGAGGCCATTCAGCCCTTTAAGCCTGTTATACAGCAACAGGAGGAGGCCATTCAGCCCTTTGAGCCTATTATACAGGAACAGGAGGAGGTCATTCAGCCCTTTGAGCCTGTTATACAGGAACAGGAGGAGGCCATTCATCCCTTTGAGCCTGTTATACAGGCACAGGAGGAGGCCATTCAGCCCTTTGAGCCTGTTATAAAGGAACAGGACGAGGCCATTCAGCCCTTTGAGCCTGTTACAAAGGAACAGGAGGGGGCCATTCAGCCCCTCGAGCCTGTTGCACAGGAAAAGGAGGAGGCCCATTCAGCCCCTCGAGCGTGTTAAACAGGAACAGGAGGAGGCTATTCAACCCCTCGAGTCCGTTGCACAGGAACAGGAGGAGACCATTCAGCCCCTCTAGCCGTTACACAGGAACAGGAGTACGGCCATTCAGCCCCTCGAGCCTGTTACACAGCAGCAGGAAAAGGCCATTCAGCCCCTCGAGCCTGTTATACAGGAACAGAAGGAGGCCATTGAGCCCGTTGAGCCTGTTATACAGGAACAGGAGGAAGCCATTCAGCACTTTGAGCCTGTTATACAGGAACAGGAGGAGGCCATTGAGCCCCTTGAGTGTGTTAAACAGGAACAGGAGGAAGCCATTCAGCCCATTAAGCCTGGTATACAGGAATAGGACGAGGCCATTGAGCCCCTTGAGCGTGTTATACAGGAACAGGAGTTGGCCATTAAGCCCCTCGAGCCTGTTTTACAGGACAGGAGGAAGCCATTCAGCCCCTCGAGCCTGTTACACAGGATCAGGATGAGGCCATTCAGCCCCATCAGCCTGTTACACAGGAACAGGAGGAAGCCATTCAGCTCTTCGAGCCTGTTAGACCGGAATAGGAGGAAGCCATTCAGCCCATCTAACCTGTTTTACAGGAACAGGAGGAAGCCATTCAGCCACTCGGGCCTGTTACACAGGAACAGGAAGAGGCCATTCATCACATCGATCTTGTAATACAGGAAAAAGAGGAGGCCATTCATCCCCTTGAGCCTGTTTTACAGAAATAGGAGGAAGTCATTCTGCCCCTCGAGCCTGTTACACAGGAACAGGAGGAGGCCATTCAGCCCTTTGAGCCTGTTATACAGGAACAGGAGGAGGCCATACAGCCCTTTGAGCCTGTTACACAGGAACAGGAGGAGGCCATTCAGCCCTTTGAGCCTGTTATACAGGAACAGGAGGAGGTCATTGAGCCCTTTGAGCCTGTTATGCAGGAAAAGGAGGAGGCCATTCTGCACTTTGAGCCTGTTGCACAGGAACAGGAGGAGGTCATTCAGCTCTTTGAGCCTGTTATTCAGGAACAAGAGGAGGCCATTCAGCCCCTCGAGCCTGTTACACTGGAATAGGAGGATGCCATTCAGCCCCTCTAGCCTGTTTTACAGGAACAGGAGGAAGCCATTCAGCCCCTCGAGCCTGTTACACAGGAACAGGAGGAGGCCATTCATTCCCTCGAGCCTGTTACACAGGAACAGGAGGAAACCATTCAGCCCCTCGAGCCTGTTACACAGGAACAGGAGGTGGCCATTCAGCCCCTCGAGCCTGTTACACAGGAACAGGAGCAGGCCAGTTTGCACCTCGCGCCTGTTACACGAGAATAGAAGAAGCCATTCAGCTCCTCGAGCCTGTTCGACAGGAACAGGAGGAGGCCATTCAGCCCCTCAAGATTGTTGCATAAGTACAGGAGGAGGCTATTCAGCCCCTCGAGCCTGTTGCACAGAAATAGGAGGAAGCCATTCAGCCCCTTGAGCCTGTAAGACAGGAACAGGAGGAGACCATTCAGCCCCTTGAGCCTGTTATACAAGAACAGGAGGTGGCCATTCAGCCCATCGATCCTGTTGCACAGGAGCAGGAAGAGGCCATTCAGCACCTCGAGCCTGTTACACAGGAACAGGAGGAAGCCATTCAGCCCCTCGAGCCTGTTGCACAGGAACAGGAGGAGGCCATTCAGCCCCTCGAGCCTGTTACACAGGAATAGGAGCAGGCCATTCAGCCCCTCGAGCCTGATACGCAGGAACAGGAGGAGGCCATTCAGCCCTTTAAGCCTGTTATACAGCAACAGGAGTTGGCCATTAAGCCCCTCGAGCCTGTTTTACAGGAACAGGAGTTGGCCATTAAGCCCCTCGAGCCTGTTTTACAGGAACTGGAGGAAGCCATTCAGACCCTCGAGCCTGTTACACAGGAATAGGAGGAGGCCATTCATCCCATCGATCTTGTAATACAGGAAAAGGAGGATGCTATTCATCCCCTTGAGCCTGTTTTACAGAAATAGGAGGAAGTCATTCTGCCCCTCGAGCCTGTTACACAGGAACAGGAGGAGGCCATTCAGCCCTTTAAGCCTGTTTTTCAGCAACAGGAGGAGGCCATTCAGCCCTTTGAGCCTATTATACAGGAACAGGAGGAGGTCATTCAGCCCTTTGAGCCTGTTATACAGGAACAGGAGGAGGCCATTCATCCCTTTGAGCCTGTTATACAGGCACAGGAGGAGGCCATTCAGCCCTTTGAGCCTGTTATAAAGGAACAGGACGAGGCCATTCAGCCCCTCGAGCCTGTTACACAGGAACAGGAGCAGTCCATATTGCCCCTCGAGCCTGTTACACGGGAATAGGAAGAAGTCATTCAGCCCCTTGAGCCTGTAAGACAGGAACAGGAGGAGACCATTCTGCCCTTTGAGCCTGTTACACAGGAACAGGAGGATGTCATTCAGCCCTTTAAGCCTGTTATACAGGAACAGGAGGAGGACATTCAGCTCCTCGAGCCTGTTACAGAGGAACAGGAGGAGACCATTCAGCCCCTCTAGCCATTACACAGGAACACGAGCAGGGCCATTCAGCCCCTCAAGCCTGTTATACAGGAACAGGAGAAGGTCATTTAGCCTTTTGAGCCTGTTATACAGTAACAGGAGGAGGCCATTCAGCACTTTGAGCCTGTTATACAGGAACAGGAGGAGGCCATTCAGCCCTTTGAGCCTGTTACAAAGGAACAGGAGGGGGCCATTCAGCCCCTCGAGCCTGTTACACAGGAACAGGAGGAGGCCATTCAGCCCCTCGAGCCTGTTTTACAGGAACAGGAGGAGGCCATTCAGTCCCTCGAACGTGTTACTCCGGAACAAGAGGTGGCCATTTAGCCCCTCGAGCCTGTTACACAGGAACAGGAGGAAGCCATTCAGCCCCTCGATCCTGTTACACAGGAACAGCAGGACGCCATTCAGCCCCTTCAGCCTGTTACACAGGAACAAGAGGAGGCCATTCGGCCCGTTGACCCTGTTACACAGGAACAGGAGGAGGCCATTCAGCCCCTCGAGCCTGTTCGACAGGAACAGGAGGAAGCCATTCAGCCATCAAGCCTGTTATACAGGAATAGGACGAGGCCATTGAGCCCCTTGAGCGTGTTATACAGGAACAGGAGTTGGCCATTAAGCCCCTCGAGCCTGTTTTACAGGAACAGGAGGAAGCCATTCAGCCCCTCGAGCCTGTTACACAGGAACAGGAGGAGGCCATTCAGCCCCTTCAGCCTGTTACACAGGAACAGGAGGAAGGCATTCAGCCCATCGAGCCTGTTGGACCGGAATAGGAGGAAGCCATTCAGCCCCTCTAACCTGTTTTACAGGAACAGGAGGAAGCCATTCAGCCCCTCGAGCCTGTTACACAGGAATAGGAGGAGGCCATTCATCCCATCGATCTTGTAATACAGGAACAGGAGGAGGTCATTCAGCCCTTTGAGCCTGTTATACAGGAACAGGAGGAGGCCATTCATCCCTTTGAGCCTGTTATACAGGCACAGGAGGAGGCCATTCAGCCCTTTGAGCCTGTTATAAAGGAACAGGAGGAAGCCATTCAGCCCATCGAGCCTGTTACACAGCAACAGGAGGAGGCCATTCAGCCCCATCAGCCTGTTACACAGAAACAGGAGGAAGCCATTCAGCCCATCGAGCCTGTTAGACCGGAAAAGGAGGAGGCTATTAAGCCCCTCGAGTCCGTTGCACAGGAACAGGAGGAGACCATTCAGCCCCTCCAGCCGTTAAACAGGAACAGGAGCAGGGCCATTCAGCCCCTCGAGCCGGTTATACAGGAACAGGAGGAGGCCATTGAGCCCTTTGAGCCTGTTAGTCAGGAACAGGAGGAGGCCATTCAGCCCCTCGAGCCTGTTTTACAGGAACAGGAGGAGGCCATTCAGTCCCTCGAACGTGTTACTCCGGAACAAGAGGTGGCCATTTAGCCACTAGAGCCTGTTTTACAGCAACAGGAGGAGGCCATTCAGCCCCTCGAGCCTGTTTTACAGGAACAGGAGGAGGCCATTCAGCCCCTCGATCCTGTTACACAGGAACAGGAGGAGGCCATTCAGCCCCTCGAGCCTGTTACACAGGAATAGGAGGAGGCCATTCATCCCATCGATCTTGTAATACAGGAAAAGGAGGAGGCTATTCATCCCCTTGAGCCTGTTTTACAGAAATAGGAGGAAGTCATTCTGCCCCTCGAGCCTGTTACACAGGAACAGGAGGAGGCCATTCAGCCCTTTAAGCCTGTTATACAGCAACAGGAGGAGGCCATTCAGCCCTTTGAGCCTATTATACAGGAACAGGAGGAGGTCATTCAGCCCTTTGAGCCTGTTATACAGGAACAGGAGGAGGCCATTCAGCCTTTTGAGCCTGTTATACAGTAACAGGAGGAGGCCATTCAGCACTTTGAGCCTGTTACACAGGAACAGGAGGAAGGCATTCAGCCCATCGAGCCTGTTGGACCGGAATAGGAGGAAGCCATTCAGCCCCTCTAACCTGTTTTACAGGAACAGGAGGAAGCCATTCAGCCCCTCGAGCCTGTTACACAGGAACAGGAGCAGTCCATTTTGCCCCTCGAGCCTGTTACACGGGAATAGGAAGAAGTCATTCAGCCCCATGAGCCTGTAAGACAGGAACAGGAGGAGACCATTCTGCCCTTTGAGCCTGTTGCACAGGAACAGGAGGAGGCCATTCAGCCCTTTGAGCCTGTTACAAAGGAACAGGAGGAGGCCCATTCAGCCCCTCGAGCGTGTTGCACAGGAAAAGGAGGAGGCCCATTCAGCCCCTCGAGCGTGTTACACAGGAACAGGAGGAGGCTATTCAACCTTTCGAGTCCGTTGCACAGGAACAGGAGGAGACCATTCAGCCCCTCTAGCCGTTACACAGGAAAAGGAGTACGGCCATTCAGCCCCTCGAGCCTGTTACACAGCAGCAGGAAAAGGCCATTCAGCCCCTCGAGCCTGTTATACAGGAACAGGAGGAGGCCATTGAGCCCGTTGAGCGTGTTATACAGGAACAGGAGTTGGCCATTAAGCCCCTCGAGCCTGTTTTACAGGGACAGGAGGAAGCCATTCAGCCCATCGAGCCTGTTGGACCGGAATAGGAGGAAGCCATTCAGCCCCTCTAACCTGTTTTACAGGAACAGGAGGAGGCCATTCAGCCCTTTGAGCCTGTTATACAGCAACAGGAGGAGGCCATTCAGCCCTTTGAGCCTATTATACAGGAACAGGAGGAGGCCATTCAGCCCTTTGAGCCAGTTATACAGCAACAGGAGGAGGCCATTCAGCCCTTTGAGCCTGTTATACAGGAACAAGAGGAAGCCATTCAGCTCCTCGAGCCTGTTACAGAGGAACAGAAGGTGGCCATTCAGCCCCTCGAGCCTGTTACACAGCAGCAGGAAAAGGCCATTCAGCCCCTCGAGCCTGTTATACAGGAACAGGAGGAGGTAATTCAGCCCTTTGAGCCTGTTATACAGGAACAGGAGGACGCCATTCAGCACTTTGAGCCTGTTATAGAGGAACAGGAGGAGGCCATTCAGCCCTTTAAGCCTATTATACAGGAACAGGAGGAGGTCATTCAGCCCTTTGAGCCTGTTATACAGGAACAAGAGGAAGCCATTCAGCTCCTCGAGCCTGTTACAGAGGAACAGAAGGTAGCCATTCAGCCCCTCGAGCCTGTTACACAGCAGCAGGAAAAGGCCATTCAGCCCCTCGAGCCTGTTACACAGCAGCAGGAAAAGGCCATTCAGCCCCTCGAGCCTGTTATACAGGAACAGGAGGAGGTCATTCAGCCCTTTGAGCCTGTGTATACAGGAACAGGAGGAGGCCATTCAGCACTTTGAGCCTGTTATACAGGAACAGGAGGAGACCATTCAGCCCTTTGAGCCTGTTATACAGGCACAGGAGGAGGCCATTCAGCCCTTTGAGCCTGTTATAAAGGAACCGGACGAGGCCATTCAGCCCCTCGAGCCTGTTACACAGGAACAGGAGCAGTCCATTTTGCCCCTCGAGCCTGTTACACGGGAATAGGAAGAAGTCATTCAGCCCCTTGAGCCTGTAAGACAGGAACAGTAGGAGACCATTCTGCCCTGTGAGCCTGTTACACAGGAACAGAAGGAGGCCATTCATCCCATCGATCTTGTAATACAGGAACAGGAGGAGGCCATTCAGTCCCTCGAACGTGTTACTCCGGAACAAGAGGTGGCCATTTAGCCCCTCGAGCCTGTTACACAGGAACAGGAGGAAGCCATTCAGCCCCTCGATCCTGTTACACAGGAACAGCAGGACGCCATTCAGCCCCTTCAGCCTGTTAGACAGGAACAGGAGGAGGCCATTCGGCCCGTTGACCCTGTTACACAGGAACAGGAGGAGGCCATTCAGCCCCTCGAGCCTGTTCGACAGGAACAGGAGGAAGCCATTCAGCCCATCAAGCCTGTTATACAGGAATAGGACGAGGCCATTGAGCCCCTTGAGCGTGTTATACAGGAACAGGAGTTGGCCATTAAGCCCCTCGAGCCTGTTTTACAGGAACAGGAGGAAGCCATTCAGCCCCTCGAGCCTGTTACACAGGAACAGGAGGAGGCCATTCAGCCCCTTCAGCCTGTTACACAGGAACAGGAGGAAGGCATTCAGCCCATCGAGCCTGTTGGACCGGAATAGGAGGAAGCCATTCAGCCCCTCTAACCTGTTTTACAGGAACAGGAGGAAGCCATTCAGCCCCTCGAGCCTGTTACACAGGAATAGGAGGAGGCCATTCATCCCATCGATCTTGTAATACAGGAAAAGGAGGAGGCTATTCATCCCCTTGAGCCTGTTTTACAGAAATAGGAGGAAGTCATTCTGCCCCTCGAGCCTGTTACACAGGAACAGGAGGAGGCCATTCAGCCCTTTAAGCCTGTTATACAGCAACAGGAGGAGGCCATTCAGCCCTTTGAGCCTATTATACAGGAACAGGAGGAGGTCATTCAGCCCTTTGAGCCTGTTATACAGGAACAGGAGGAGGCCATTCATCCCTTTGAGCCTGTTATACAGGCACAGGAGGAGGCCATTCAGCCCTTTGAGCCTGTTATAAAGGAACAGGATGAAGCCATTCAGCCCATCGAGCCTGTTACACAGCAACAGGAGGAGGCCATTCAGCCCCATCAGCCTGTTACACAGAAACAGGAGGAAGCCATTCAGCCCATCGAGCCTGTTAGACCGGAAAAGGAGGAGGCCCATTCAGCCCCTCGAGCGTGTTTCACAGGAACAGAAGGATGCTATTAAGCCCCTCGAGTCCGTTGCACAGGAACAGGAGGAGACCATTCAGCCCCTCCAGCCGTTAAACAGGAACAGGAGCAGGGCCATTCAGCCCCTCGAGCCTGTTATACAGGAACAGGAGGAGGCCATTGAGCCCTTTGAGCCTGTTATACTGGAACAGGAGGAGGCCATTCAGCCCCTCGAGCCTGTTTTACAGGAACAGGAGGAGGCCATTCAGTCCCTTGAACGTGTTACTCCGGAACAAGATGTGGCCATTTAGCCACTAGAGCCTGTTTTACAGGAACAGGAGGAGGCCATTCAGCCCCTCGAGCCTGTTTTACAGGAACAGGAGGAGGCCATTCAGCCCCTCGATCCTGTTACACAGGAACAGGAGGAGGCCATTCAGCCCCTCGAGCCTGTTACACAGGAATAGGAGGAGGCCATTCATCCCATCGATCTTGTAATACAGGAAAAGGAGGAGGCTATTCATCCCCTTGAGCCTGTTTTACAGAAATAGGAGGAAGTCATTCTGCCCCTCGAGCCTGTTACACAGGAACAGGAGGAGGCCATTCAGCCCTTTAAGCCTGTTATACAGCAACAGGAGGAGGCCATTCAGCCCTTTGAGCCTATTATACAGGAACAGGAGGAGGTCATTCAGCCCTTTGAGCCTGTTATACAGGAACAGGAGGAGGCCATTCAGCCTTTTGAGCCTGTTATACAGTAACAGGAGGAGGCCATTTAGCACTTTGAGCCTGTTACACAGGAACAGGAGGAAGGCATTCAGCTCCTCGAGCCTGTTACAGAGGAACAGAAGGTAGCCATTCAGCCCCTCGAGCCTGTTACACAGCAGCAGGAAAAGGCCATTCAGCCCCTCGAGCCTGTTATACAGGAACAGGAGGAGGTCATTCAGCCCTTTGAGCCTGTTACACAGGAACAGGAGGAGGCCATTCAGCCCCTCGAGCCTGTTTTACAGGAACAGGAGGAGGCCATTCAGTCCCTCGAACGTGTTACTCCGGAACAAGAGGTGGCCATTTCGCCCCTCGAGCCTGTTACACAGGAACAGGAGGAAGCCATTCAGCCCCTCGATCCTGTTACACAGGAACAGCAGGACGCCATTCAGCCCCTTCAGCCTGTTACACAGGAACAGGAGGAGGCCATTCGGCCCGTTGACCCTGTTACACAGGAACAGGAGGAGGCCATTCAGCCCCTCGAGCCTGTTCGACAGGAACAGGAGGAGGCCATTCAGCCTTTTGAGCCTGTTATACAGTAACAGGAGGAGGCCATTCAGCATTTGAGCCTGTTACACAGGAACAGGAGGAAGGCATTCAGCCCATCGAGCCTGTTGGACCGGAATAGGAGGAAGCCATTCAGCCCCTCTAACCTGTTTTACAGGAACAGGAGGAAGCCATTCAGCCCCTCGAGCCTGTTACACAGGAACAGGAGCAGTCCATTTTGCCCCTCGAGCCTGTTACACGGGAATAGGAAGAAGTCATTCAGCCCCATGAGCCTGTAAGACAGGAACAGGAGGAGACCATTCTGCCCTTTGAGCCTGTTACACAGAAACAGGAGGATGTCATTCAGCCCTTTGTGCCTGTTATACAGTAACAGGAGGAAGGCATTAAGCTACTCGAACCTGTTGCACAGGAACAGGAGGAGGCCATTCAGCCCTTTGAGCCTGTTACAAAGGAACAGGAGGAGGCCCATTCAGCCCCTCGAGCGTGTTGCACAGGAAAAGGAGGAGGCCCATTCAGCCCCTCGAGCGTGTTACACAGGAACAGGAGGAGGCTATTCAACCTTTCGAGTCCGTTGCACAGGAACAGGAGGAGACCATTCAGCCCCTCTAGCCGTTACACAGGAAAAGGAGTACGGCCATTCAGCCCCTCGAGCCTGTTGCACAGCAGCAGGAAAAGGCCATTCAGCCCCTCGAGCCTGTTATACAGGAACAGGAGGAGGCCATTGAGCCCGTTGAGCGTGTTATACAGGAACAGGAGTTGGCCATTAAGCCCCTCGAGCCTGTTTTACAGGGACAGGAGGAAGCCATTCAGCCCATCGAGCCTGTTGGACCGGAATAGGAGGAAGCCATTCAGCCCCTCTAACCTGTTTTACAGGAACAGGAGGAGGCCATTCAGCCCTTTGAGCCTGTTATACAGCAACAGGAGGAGGCCATTCAGCCCTTTGAGCCTATTATACAGGAACAGGAGGAGGCCATTCAGCCCTTTGAGCCAGTTATACAGCAACAGGAGGAGGCCATTCAGCCCTTTGAGCCTGTTATACAGGAACAAGAGGAAGCCATTCAGCTCCTCGAGCCTGTTACAGAGGAACAGAAGGTGGCCATTCAGCCCCTCGAGCCTGTTACACAGCAGCAGGAAAAGGCCATTCAGCCCCTCGAGCCTGTTATACAGGAACAGGAGGAGGTAATTCAGCCCTTTGAGCCTGTTATACAGGAACAGGAGGAGGCCATTCAGCACTTTGAGCCTGTTATACAGGAACAGGAGGAGGCCATTCAGCCCTTTAAGCCTATTATACAGGAACAGGAGGAGGTCATTCAGCCCTTTGAGCCTGTTATACAGGAACAAGAGGAAGCCATTCAGCTCCTCGAGCTGTTACAGAGGAACAGAAGGTAGCCATTCAGCCCCTCGAGCCTGTTACACAGCAGCAGGAAAAGGCCATTCAGCCCCTCGAGCCTGTTATACAGGAACAGGAGGAGGTCATTCAGCCCTTTGAGCCTGTGTATACAGGAACAGGAGGAGGCCATTCAGCACTTTGAGCCTGTTATACAGGAACAGGAGGAGACCATTCAGCCCTTTGAGCCTGTTATACAGGCACAGGAGGAGGCCATTCAGCCCTTTGAGCCTGTTATAAAGGAACCGGACGAGGCCATTCAGCCCCTCGAGCCTGTTACACAGGAACAGGAGCAGTCCATTTTGCCCCTCGAGCCTGTTACACGGGAATAGGAAGAAGTCATTCAGCCCCTTGAGCCTGTAAGACAGGAACAGGAGGAGACCATTCTGCCCTGTGAGCCTGTTACACAGGAACAGGAGGAGGCCATTCATCCCATCGATCTTGTAATACAGGAACAGGAGGAGGCCATTCATCCCCTTGAGCCTGTTTTACAGAAATAGGAGGAAGTCATTCTGCCCCTCGAGCCTGTTACACAGGAACAGGAGGTGGCCATTCAGCCCATCGAGCCTGTTAGACCGGAATAGGAGGAAGCCATTCAGCCCCTCTAATCTGTTTTACAGGAACAGGAGGAGGCCGTTCATCCCCTTGAGCCTGTTTTACAGAAATAGGAGGAAGTCATTCTGCCCTTTGAGCCTGTTATACAGGCACAGGACGAGGCCATTCAGCCCCTCGAGCCTGTTACACAGGAACAGGAGCAGTCCATTTTTCCCCTCGAGCCTGTTACACGGGAATAGGAAGAAGTCATTCAGCCCCTTGAGCCTGCAAGACAGGAACAGGAGGAGACCATTCTGCCCTTTGAGCCTGTTACACAGGAACAGCAGGATGTAATTCAGCCCTTTAAGCCTGTTATAGAGGAACAAGAGGAGGACATTCACCTCCTCGAGCCTGTTACAGAGGAACAGGAGGAGACCATTCAGCCCCTCTAGCCATTACACAGGAACACGAGCAGGGCCATTCAGCCCCTCAAGCCTGTTACACAGCAGCATGAAAAGGCCATTAAGCCCCTCGAGCCTGTTATACAGGAACAGGAGAAGGTCATTCAGCCTTTTGAGCCTGTTATACAGTAACAGGAGGAGGCCATTCAGCACTTTGAGCCTGTTATACAGGACCAGGAGGAGGCCATTCAGCCCTTTGAGCCTGTTACAAAGGAACAGGACGAGGCCATTCAGCCCTTTGAGCCTGTTACAAAGGAACAGGAGGAGGCCATTCAGCCCTTTGAGCCTGTTACAAAGGAACAGGAGGAGGCCATTCAGCCCTTTGAGCCTGTTACAAAGGAACAGGAGGAGGCCATTCAGCCCTTTGAGCCTGTTACAAAGGAACAGGAGGAGGCCATTCAGCCCTTTGAGCCTGTTACAAAGGAACAGGAGGAGGCCATTCAGCCCTTTGAGCCTGTTACAAAGGAACAGGAGGAGGCCATTCACCCCTTTGAGCCTGTTACAAAGGAACAGGAGGGGGCCATTCAGCCCCTCGAGCCTGTTACACAGGAACGGGAGGAAGCCATTCGGCCCGTTGACCCTGTTACACAGGAACAGGAGGAGGCCATTCAGCCCCTCGGTCCTGTTGCACAGGAACAGGAGGAGGCCATTCAGACCCTCGGTCCTGTTACACAGGAACAGGAGGAGGCCATTCAGACCCTCGATCCTGTTACACAGGAACAGCAGGAGGCCATTCAGCCCCTTCAGCCTGTTACACAGGAACAGGAGGAGGCCATTCAGCCCCTCGAGCCTGTTACACAGGAACAGGAGAAAGCCATTCAGCCCTTTGAGCCTGTTACACAGGAACAGGAGGAGGCCATTCATCCCCTCAATCCTGGAATACAGGAACAGGAGGAGGCCATTCATCCCCTTGAGCCTGTTTTACAGAAATAGGAGTAAGCCATTCTGCCCCTCGAGCCTGTTACACAGGAACAGGAGGAGGCCATTCAGCCCTTTGAGCCAGTTATACAGTAACAGGAGGAGGCCATTCAGCCCTTTGAGCCTATTATACAGGAACAGGAGGAGGTCATTCAGCCCTTTGAGCCTGTTATACAGGAACAGGAGGAGGCCATTCTGCCCTTTGAGCCTGTTATACAGGAACAAGAGGAAGCCATTCAGCTCATCGAGCCTGTTATACAGGAACAGGAGGAGGCTGTTCAGCACTTTGAGCCTGTTATACAGGAACAGGAGGAGACCATTCAGCCCCTCGAGCCTATTACACGGGAATAGGAAGAAGTCATTCTGCCCTTTGAGCCTGTTATACAGGAACAGGAGGAGGCCATTCAGCTCCTCGAGCCTGTTACAGAGGAACAGGAGGAGACCATTCAGCCCCTCTAGCCATTATACAGGAACACGAGCAGGGCCATTCAGCCCCTCAAGCCTGTTACACAGCAGCATGAAAAGGCCATTCAGCCCCTCGAGCCTGTTATACAGGAACAGGAGAAGGTCATTCAGCCCTTTGTGCCTGTTATACAGTAACAGGAAAAAGGCATTAAGCTACTCGAACCTGTTGCACAGGAACAGGAGGAGGCCATTCAGCCCTTTGAGCCTGTTACAAAGGAACAGGAGGGGGCCATTCAGCCCCTCGAGCCTGTTGCACAGGAAAAGGAGGAGGCTCATTCAGCCCCTCAAGCGTGTTACACAGGAACAGGAGGAGGCCATTCATCCCCTCGAGCCTGGTATATAGGAATAGGACGAGGCCATTGAGCCCCTTGAGCGTGTTATACAGGAACAGGAGTTGGCCATTAAGCCCCTCGAGCCTGTTTTACAGGAACAGGAGGAAGCCATTCAGCCCCTCGAGCCTGTTTTACAGGAACAGGAGGAAGTCATTCAGCCCTCGAGCCTGTTACACAGGAACAGGAGGAGGCCATTCAGCCCCATCAGCCTGTTACACAGGAACAGGAGGAAGCCATTCAGCCCCTCGAGCCTGTTTTACAGGAACAGGAGCAGGCCATTCAGCTGCCTCGGGCCTGTTACACAGGAACAGGAGGAGGCCATTCATCCCATCGATCTTGTAATACAGGAAAAAGAGGAGGCCATTCATCCCCTTGAGCCTGTTTTACAGAAATAGGAGGAAGTCATTCTGCCCCTCGAGCCTGTTACACAGGAAAAGGAGGAGGCCATTCAGCCCTTTGAGCCTGTTATACAGGAACAGGAGGAGGCCATACAGCCCTTTGAGCCTGTTACACAGGAACAGGAGGAGGCCATTCAGCCCTTTGAGCCTGTTATACAGGAACAGGAGGAGGTCATTGAGCCCTTTGAGCCTGTTATGCAGGAAAAGGAGGAGGCCATTCTGCACTTTGAGCCTGTTACACAGGAACAGGAGGAGGTCATTCAGCTCTTTGAGCCTGTTATTCAGGAACAAGAGGAGGCCATTCAGCCCCTCGAGCCTGTTACACTGGAATAGGAGGATGCCATTCAGCCCCTCTAGCCTGTTTTACAGGAACAGGAGGAAGCCATTCAGCCCCTCGAGCCTGTTACACAGGAACAGGAGGAGGCCATTCATCCCCTCGAGCCTGTTACACAGGAACAGGAGGAGGCCATTCAGCCCCTCGAGCCTGTTACACAGGAACAGGAGTGGCCATTCAGCCCCTCGAGCCTGTTACACAGGAACAGGAGCAGGCCAGTTTGCACCTCGCGCCTGTTACAAGAGAATAGGAGGAAGCCATTCAGCCCCTTGAGCCTGTAAGACAGGAACAGGAGGAGACCATTCAGCCCCTTGAGCCTGTTATACAAGAACAGGAGGTGGCCATTCAGCCCATCGATCCTGTTGCACAGGAGCAGGAAGAGGCCATTCAGCACCTCGATCCTGTTACACAGGAACAGGAGGAGGCCATTCAGCCCCTCGATCCTGTTACACAGGAACAGGAGAAAGCCATTTAGCCCATCGAGCCTGTTAGACCGGAATAGGAGGAAGCCATTCAGCCCCTCTAACCTGTTTTACAGGAACAGGAGGAAGCCATTCAGCCCCTCGAGCCTGTTACACAGGAACAGGAGGAGGCCATTCAGCCCCATCAGCCTGTTACACAGGAACAGGAGAAAGCCATTTAGCCCATCGAGCCTGTTGGACCGGAGTAGGAGGAAGCCATTCAGCCCCTCTAACCTGTTTTACAGGAACAGGAGGAGGCCATTCTGCCCATTGAGCCTGTTATACAGGAACAAGAGGAAGCCATTCAGCTCATCGAGCCTGTTATACAGGAACAGGAGGAGGCTGTTCAGCACTTTGAGCCTGTTATACAGGAACAGGAGGAGACCATTCAGCCCCTCGAGCCTATTACACGGGAATAGGAAGAAGTCATTCTGCCCTTTGAGCCTGTTATACAGGAACAGGAGGAGGCCATTCAGCTCCTCGAGCCTGTTACAGAGGAACAGGAGGAGACCATTCAGCCCCTCTAGCCATTATACAGGAACACGAGCAGGGCCATTCAGCCCCTCAAGCCTGTTACACAGCAGCATGAAAAGGCCATTCAGCCCCTCGAGCCTGTTATACAGGAACAGGAGAAGGTCATTCAGCCCTTTGTGCCTGTTATACAGTAACAGGAAAAAGGCATTAAGCTACTCGAACCTGTTGCACAGGAACAGGAGGAGGCCATTCAGCGCTTTGAGCCTGTTACAAAGGAACAGGAGGGGGCCATTCAGCCCCTCGAGCCTGTTGCACAGGAAAAGGAGGTGGCTCATTCAGCCCCTCAAGCGTGTTACACAGGAACAGGAGGAGGCCATTCATCCCCTCGAGCCTGGTATATAGGAATAGGACGAGGCCATTGAGCCCCTTGAGCGTGTTATACAGGAACAGGAGTTGGCCATTAAGCCCCTCGAGCCTGTTTTACAGGAACAGGAGGAAGTCATTCAGCCCTCGAGCCTGTTACACAGGAACAGGAGGAGGCCATTCAGCCCCATCAGCCTGTTACACAGGAACAGGAGGAAGCCATTCAGCCCCTCGAGCCTGTTACACAGGAACAGGAGGAGGCCATTCAGCTGCCTCGGGCCTGTTACACAGGAACAGGAGGAGGCCATTCATCCCATCGATCTTGTAATACAGGAAAAAGAGGAGGCCATTCATCCCCTTGAGCCTGTTTTACAGAAATAGGAGGAAGTCATTCTGCCCCTCGAGCCTGTTACACAGGAACAGGAGGAGGCCATTCAGCCCTTTGAGCCTGTTATACAGGAACAGGAGGAGGCCATACAGCCCTTTGAGCCTGTTACACAGGAACAGGAGGAGGTCATTCAGCTCTTTGAGCCTGTTATTCAGGAACAAGAGGAGGCCATTCAGCCCCTCGAGCCTGTTACACTGGAATAGGAGGATGCCATTCAGCCCCTCTAGCCTGTTTTACAGGAACAGGAGGAAGCCATTCAGCCCCTCGAGCCTGTTACACAGGAACAGGAGGAGGCCATTCATCCCCTCGAGCCTGTTACACAGGAACAGGAGGAGGCCATTCAGCCCCTCGAGCCTGTTACACAGGAACAGGAGTGGTCATTCAGCCCCTCGAGCCTGTTACACAGGAACAGGAGCAGGCCAGTTTGCACCTCGCGCCTGTTACAAGAGAATAGAAGAAGCCATTCAGCTCCTCGAGCCTGTTCGACAGGAACAGGAGGAGGCCATTCAGCCCCTCAAGATTGTTACATAAGTACAGGAGGAGGCTATTCAGCCCCTCGAGCCTGTTGCACAGAAATAGGAGGAAGCCATTCAGCCCTTTGAGCCTGTAAGACAGGAACAGGAGGAGACCATTCAGCCCCTTGAGCCTGTTATACAAGAACAGGAGGTGGCCATTCAGCCCATCGATCCTGTTGCACAGGAGCAGGAAGAGGCCATTCAGCACCTCGATCCTGTTACACAGGAACAGGAGGAGGCCATTCAGCCCCTCGATCCTGTTACACAGGAACAGGAGAAAGCCATTTAGCCCATCGAGCCTGTTAGACCGGAATAGGAGGAAGCCATTCAGCCCCTCTAACCTGTTTTACAGGAACAGGAGGAAGCCATTCAGCCCCTCGAGCCTGTTACACAGGAACAGGAGGAGGCCATTCAGCCCCATCAGCCTGTTACACAGGAACAGGAGAAAGCCATTTAGCCCATCGAGCCTGTTAGACCGGAGTAGGAGGAAGCCATTCAGCCCCTCTAACCTGTTTTACAGGAACAGGAGGAAGCCATTCAGCCCCTCGAGCCTGTTACACAGGAATAGGAGGAGGCCATTCAGCCCCTCGATCCTGTTACACAGGAACAGGAGGAGGCCATTCAGCCCCTCGATCCTGTTACACAGGAACAGCAGGACGCCATTCAGCCCCTTCAGCCTGTTACACAGGAACAGGAGGAGGCCATTCGGTCCGTTGACCCTGTTACACAGGAACAGGAGGAGGCCATTCAGCCCCTCGAGCCTGTTACACAGGAACAGGAGGAAGCCATTCAGCCCATCGATCCTGTTGCACAGGAACAGGAGGAGGCCATTCAGCCCCATCAGCCTGTTACACAGGAACAGGAGGAAGCCATTCAGCCCATCGATCCTGTTGCACAGGAATAGGAAGAGGCCATTCAGCCCCTCGAGCCTGTTTTACAGGACCAGGAGGAGGCCATTCAGCCCCTCGAACTTGTTACTCCGGAACAAGAGGTGGCCATTTAGCCACTCGAGCCTGATGCACAGGAACGGGAGGAAGTCATTCGGCCCGTTGACCCTGTTACACAGGAACAGGAGGAAGTCATTCTGCCCCTCGAGCCTGTTACACAGGAACAGGAGGAGGCCATTCAGCCCTTTGAGCCTGTTATACAGCAACAGGAGGAGGCCATTCAGCCCTTTGAGCCTATTATACAGGAACAGTAGGAGGTCATTCAGCCCTTTGAGCCTGTTAAACAGGAACAGGAGGAGGCCATTCTGCCCTTTGAGCCTGTTATACAGGAACAGGAGGAGGCCATTCAGCCCTTTGAGCCTGTTATACAGGAACAGGAGGAGGCTATTGAGCCCTTTGAGCCTGTGAAACAGGAAAAGGAGGAGGCCATTCTGCACTTTGAGCCTGTTACACAGGAACAGGAGGAGGTCATTCAGCCCTTTGAGCCTGTTATTCAGGAACAAGAGGAGGCCATTCAGCTCCTCGAGCCTGTTACAAAAGAAAAGGAGGAAGCCATTCAGCCCCTCAAAACTGTTACGCAGTATAAGGAAGAGGCCCATTCAGCCCCTCTCGCCGTTACACAGGAACAGGAGGCGGGCCATTCAGCCGCTCGAGCGTGTTTCACAGGAACAGGAGGAGGCCATTCAGCCCCTCGAGCCTGTTACACAGGAACAGGAGCAGGCCATTTTGCACCTCGAGCCTGTTACATGGGAATAGAAGAAGCCATTCAGCTCCTCGAGCCTGTTCGACAGGAACAGGAGGAGGCCATTCAGCCCCTCAAGATTGTTACATAGGAACAGGAGGAGGCTATTTAGCCCCTCGAGCCTGTTACACAGAAATAGGAGGTAGCCATTCAGCCCCTTGAGCCTGTTATACAAGAACAGGAGGTGGCCATTCAGCCCCTCGATCCTGTTGCACATGAGCAGGAAGAGGCCATTCAGTCGCTCGAGCCTGTTTTACAGGAACAGGAGGAGGCCATTCAGCCCCTCGAACTTGTTACTCCGGAACAAGAGGTGGCCATTCAGCCCCTCGATCCTGTTACACAGGAACAGGAGGAGGCCATTCAGCCCCATCAGCCTGTTACACAGAAACAAGAGGAAGCTATTCAGCCCATCAAGCCTGTTACACCGGAATAGGAGGAAGCCATTCAGCCCCTCGAGCCTGTTACACAGGAATAGGAGGAAGCCATTCAGCCCCTTCAGCCTGTTTTACAGGAACAGGAGGAAGCCATTCAGCCCATCGAGCCTGTTACACAGGAACAGGAGGAGGCCATTCAGCCCCTCGATCCTGTTACACAGGAACAGGAGGAGTCCATTCAGCCCCTTCAGCCTGTTACACAACAACAGGAGGAAGCCATTCAGCCCCTCGAGCCTGTTACACCGGAATAGGAGGAAGCCATTCAGCCCCTCTAGCCTGTTTTACAGGAACAGGAGGAAGCCATTCAGCCCCTTGAATCTGTTACATAGGATCAAGAAGAAGCCCATTCAGCCTCTCCAGCCCTTACACAGGAACAGGAGCCGGGTCATTCAGCCCCTCGAGCCTGTTATACAGGAACAGGAGGAGGCCATTGAGCCCTTTGAGCCTGTTACACAGGAACAGGAGGAGGTCATTCCGCCCTTTGAGCCTGTTATTCAGGAACAAGAGGAGGCCATTCAGCTCCTCGAGCCTGTTACAAAAGAAAAGGAGGAAGCCATTCAGCCCCTCAAAACTGTTACGCAGTATAAGGAAGAGGCCCATTCAGCCCCTCTCGCCATTACACAGGAACAGGAGGAGGCCATTCAGCCCCTCGAACTTGTTACTCCGGAACAAGAGGTGGCCATTTAGCCACTCGAGCCTGATGCACAGGAACGGGAGGAAGTAATTCGGCCCGTTGACCCTGTTACACAGGAACAGGAGGAGGCCATTTAGCCCATCGAGCCTGTTAGACCGGAAAAGGAGGAAGCCATTCAGCCCCTCTAACCTGTTTTACAGGAACAGGAGGAAGCCATTCAGCCCCTCGAGCGTGTTTCACAGGAACAGGAGGAGGCCATTCAGCCCCTCGAGCCTGTTACACAGGAACAGGAGCAGGCCATTCAGCTCCTCGAGCCTGTTCGACAGGAACAGGAGGAGGACATTCAGCCCCTCGAGCCTGTTACACAGAAACAAGAGGAAGGCATTCAGCCCATCGAGCCTGTTACACAAGAACAGGAGGTGGCCATTCAGCCCATCGATCCTGTTGCACAGAAGCAGGAAGAGGCCATTCAGCCCCTCGAGCCTGTTTTACAGGAACAGGAGGAAGCCATTCAGCCCCTCAAGCCTGTTTTACAGGAACAGGAGGAGGCCATTCAGCCCCTCGAACTTGTTACTCCGGAACAAGAGGTGGCCATTCAGCCCCTCGATCCTGTTACACAGGAACAGGAGGAGGCCATTCAGCTCCATCAGCCTGTTACACAGAAACAAGAGGAAGGCATTCAGCCCATCGAGCCTGTTACACAGAAACAAGAGGAAGCCATTCAGCCCATCGAGCCTGTTACACCGGAATAGGAGGAAGCCATTCAGCCCCTTCAGCCTGTTTTACAGGAACAGGAGGAAGCCATTCAGCCATCGAGCCTGTTACACAGGAACAGGAGGAGGCCATTCAGCCCCTCGATCCTGTTACACAGGAACAGGAGGAGGCCATTCAGCCCCTTCAGCCTGTAACACAACAACAGGAGGAAGCCATTCAGCCCCTCGAGCCTGTTACACCGGAATAGGAGGAAGCCATTCAGCCCCTCTAGCCTGTTTTACAGGAACAGGAGGAAGCCATTCAGCCCCTTGAATCTGTTACACAGGATCAAGAAGAGGCCCATTCAGCATCTCCAGCCGTTACACAGGAACAGGAGCCGGGTCATTCAGCCCCTCGAGCCTGTTATACAGGAACAGGAGTTGGCCATTAAGCCCCTCGAGCCTGTTTTACAGGAACAGGAGGAAGCCATTCAGCCCCTCGAGCCTGTTACACAGGAATAGGAGCAGGCCATTCAGCCCCTTCAGCCTGTTACACAGGAACAGGAGGAGGCCATTAAGCCCCTCGAGCCTGCTTTACAGGAACAGGAGGAAGCCATTCAGCCCCTCGAGCCTGTTACACAGGAACGGGAGGAAGTCATTCGGCCCGTTGACCCTGTTACACAGGAACAGGAGGAGGCCATTCAGCCCCTCGATCCTGTTACACAGGAACAGGAGGAGGCCATTCAGCCCCTCGAGCCTGTTACACAGGAACAGGTGGAGGCCATTCAGCCCTTTGAGCCTGTTATACAGCAACAGGAGGAGGCCATTCAGCCCTTTGAGCCTGTTACACAGGAACAGGAGGAGGTCATTCAGCCCTTTGAGCCTGTTATACAGGAACAGGAGGAGGTCATTCAGCCCTTTGAGCCTGTTACACAGGAACAGGAGGAGGCCATTAAGCCCCTCGAGCCTGTTACACAGGAACAGGAGGAGGCCATTCAGCCCCTCGAGCCTGTTACACAGGAAGAGGAGCAGGCCATTCAGCCCCTCGATCCTGTTACACAGGAACAGGAGGAGGCCATTCAGCCCCTCGAGCCTGTTACACAGGAACAGGAGGAAGCCATTCAGCCCCTCGAGCCTGTTACACAGGAACAGGAGGAAGCCATTCAGCCCCTCGAGCCTGTTGCACAGGAATAGGAGCAGGCCATTCAACTGCCACGGGCCTGTTACACAGGAACAGGAGGTGGCCATTCATCCCCTCGAGCTTGTTACACAGGAACAGGAGGTGGCCATTCAGCCCATCGATCCTGTTGCACAGGAGCAGGAAGAGGCCATTCACCCCCTCGAGCCTGATGCACAGGAACAGGAGGTGGTCATTCAGCCCTTTGAGCCTGTTATACAGGAACAGGAGGGGGTCATTCAACCCTTTAAGCCTGTTATACAGGCACAGGACGAGGCCATTCTGCCCTTTGAGCCTGTTACACAGGAACAGGAGGGGGTCATTCAACCCTTTGAGCCTGTTATACAGGCACAGGACGAGGCCATTCTGCCCTTTGAGCCTGTTACACAGGAACAGGAGGGGGTCATTCAACCCTTTGAGCCTGTTGTACAGGAACAGCAGGAGGCCATTCAGCTCCTCGAGCCTGTTACACAAGAATAGGAGGAGGCCATTCAGTCCCTCGAAACTGTTACACAGGATCTAGAAGAGGCCCATTCAGCCCCTCGAGCCTGTTACACAGGAAAAGGAGGAGGCGCATTCAGCCCCTCGAGCGTGTTACACAGGAACAGGAGGAGGCCATTCAGCCCCTTGAGTCCGTTACACAGGAACAGGAGGAGGCCATTCAGCCCGTCTAGCCATTACACAGGAACAGGAGGAGACCATTCAGCCCCTCGAGCCTGTTACACAGGAATAGGAGCAAGCCATTCAGCTGCCTCGGGCCTGTTACACAGGAACAGGAGGAGGCCATTCATCCCTTCGAGCCTGTTACACAGGAACAGGAGGAGGCCATTCAGCCCCTCGAGCCTGTTACACAGGAATAGGAGCAGACCATTCATCCCCTCGATCCTGTAATACAGGAACAGGAGGAGGCCATTCATCCCTTCGAGCCTGTTACACAGGAACAGGAGGAGGCCATTCAGCCCCTCGAGCCTGTTACACAGGAACAGGAGGAGGCCATTCAGCCCCTCGAGCCTGTTACACAGGAACAGGAGGAGGCCATTCAGCCCCTCGAGCCTGTTACACAGGAACAGGAGCAGGCCATTTTGCACCTCGAGCCTGTTACACGAGAATAGAAGAAGCCATTCAGCTCCTTGAGCCTGTTCGACAGGAACAGGAGGAGGCCATTCAGCCCCTCAAGATTGTTACATCGGAACAGGAGGAGGCTATTCAGCCCCTCGAGCCTGTTGCACAGAAATAGGAGGAAGCCATTCAGCCCCTTGAGTCTGTTACACAGGAACAGGAGGAAGCCATTCAGCCCCTCGAGCCTGTTGCACAGGAATAGGAGCAGGCCATTCAACTGCCACGGGCCTGTTACACAGGAACAGGAGGTGGCCATTCATCCCCTCGAGCTTGTTACACAGGAACAGGAGGTGGCCATTCAGCCCATCGATCCTGTTGCACAGGAGCAGGAAGAGGCCATTCACCCCCTCGAGCCTGATGCACAGGAACAGGAGGTGGTCATTCAGCCCTTTGAGCCTGTTATACAGGAACAGGAGGGGGTCATTCAACCCTTTAAGCCTGTTATACAGGCACAGGACGAGGCCATTCTGCCCTTTGAGCCTGTTACACAGGAACAGGAGGGGGTCATTCAACCCTTTGAGCCTGTTATACAGGCACAGGACGAGGCCATTCTGCCCTTTGAGCCTGTTACACAGGAACAGGAGGGGGTCATTCAACCCTTTGAGCCTGTTGTACAGGAACAGCAGGAGGCCATTCAGCTCCTCGAGCCTGTTACACAAGAATAGGAGGAGGCCATTCAGTCCCTCGAAACTGTTACACAGGATCTAGAAGAGGCCCATTCAGCCCCTCGAGCCTGTTACACAGGAAAAGGAGGAGGCGCATTCAGCCCCTCGAGCGTGTTACACAGGAACAGGAGGAGGCCATTCAGCCCCTTGAGTCCGTTACACAGGAACAGGAGGAGGCCATTCAGCCCGTCTAGCCATTACACAGGAACAGGAGGAGACCATTCAGCCCCTCGAGCCTGTTACACAGGAATAGGAGCAAGCCATTCAGCTGCCTCGGGCCTGTTACACAGGAACAGGAGGAGGCCATTCATCCCTTCGAGCCTGTTACACAGGAACAGGAGGAGGCCATTCAGCCCCTCGAGCCTGTTACACAGGAATAGGAGCAGACCATTCATCCCCTCGATCCTGTAATACAGGAACAGGAGGAGGCCATTCATCCCTTCGAGCCTGTTACACAGGAACAGGAGGAGGCCATTCAGCCCCTCGAGCCTGTTACACAGGAACAGGAGGAGGCCATTCAGCCCCTCGAGCCTGTTACACAGGAACAGGAGGAGGCCATTCAGCCCCTCGAGCCTGTTACACAGGAACAGGAGCAGGCCATTTTGCACCTCGAGCCTGTTACACGAGAATAGAAGAAGCCATTCAGCTCCTTGAGCCTGTTCGACAGGAACAGGAGGAGGCCATTCAGCCCCTCAAGATTGTTACATCGGAACAGGAGGAGGCTATTCAGCCCCTCGAGCCTGTTGCACAGAAATAGGAGGAAGCCATTCAGCCCCTTGAGTCTGTAAGACAGGAACAGGAGGGGACCATTCAGCCCCTTGAGCCTGTTATACAAGAACAGGAGGTGGCCATTCAGCCCATCGATCCTGTTGCACAGGAGCAGGAAGAGGCCATTCAGCCCCTCGAGCCTGTTTTACAGGAACAGGAGGAAGCCATTCAGCCCCTCGAGCCTGTTACACAGGAACAGGAGGAGGCCATTCATCCCCTCGATCTTGTAATACAGGAACAGGAGGAGGCCATTCATCCCCTTGAGCCTGTTTTACAGAAATAGGAGGAAGTCATTCAGCCCCTTGAGCCTGTTATACAAGAACAGGAGGTGGCCATTCAGCCCATCGATCCTGTTGCACAGGAGCAGGAAGAGGCCATTCAGCCCCTCGAGCCTGTTTTACAGGAACAGGAGGAGGCCATTCAGCCCCTCGAACTTGTTACTCCGGAACAAGAGGTGGCCATTTAGCCACTCGAGCCTGATGCACAGGAACGGGAGGAAGTAATTCATCCCCTTCAGCCTGTTTTACAGAAATAGGAGGAAGTCATTCTGCCCCGCGAGCCTGTTACACAGGAACAGGTGGAGGCCATTCAGCCCTTTGAGCCTGTTATACAGCAACAGGAGGAGGCCATTCAGCCCTTTGAGCCTGTTATACAGGAACAGGAGGAGGTCATTCAGACCTTTGAGCCTGTTATACAGGAACAGAAGGAGGTCATTCAGCCCTTTGAGCCTGTTACACAGGAACAGGAGGGGGCCATTCAGCCCTTTGAGCCTGTGAAACAGGAAAAGGAGGAGGCCATTCTGCAATTTGAGCCTGTTACACAGGAACAGGAGGGGGTCATTCAGCCCTTTGAGCCTGTTATTCAGGAACAAGAGGAGGCCATTCAGCTCCTCGAGCCTGTTACAAAAGAAAAGGAGGAAGCCATTCAGCCCCTCAAAACTGTTACGCAGTATAAGGAAGAGGCCCATTCAGCCACTCTAGCCGTGACACAGGAACAGGAGGCGGGCCATTCAGCCCATCGAGCCTGTTACATGGGAATAGAAGAAGCCATTCAGCTCCTCGAGCCTGTTCGACAGGAACAGGAGGAGGCCATTCAGTCCCTCAAGATTGTTACATAGGAACAGGAGGTGGCCATTTAGCCACTCGAGCCTGATGCACAGGAACGGGAGGAAGTCATTCGGCCCGTTGACCCTGTTACACAGGAACAGGAGGAAGCCATTCAGCCCCTCGGGCCTGTTACACAGGAACAGGAGGAGTCCATTCAGCCCCTCGATCCTGTTACACAGGAACAGGAGGAGGCCATTCAGCCCCTCGAGCCTGTTTTACAGAAATAGGAGGAAGTCATTCTGCCCCGCGAGCCTATTACACAGGAACAGGAGGGGGTCATTCAGCCATTTGAACCTGTTATACAGGAACAGGAGGAGTTCATTCAGCCCTTTGAGCCTGTTACACAGGAACAGGAGGGGGTCATTCAGCTCTTTGAGCCTGTTATACAGGAACAGGAGGAGGCCATTCTGCCCTTTGAGCCTGTTACACAGGAACAGGAGGGGGTCATTCAACCCTTTGAGCCTGTTATACAGGAACAGCAGGAGGCCATTCAGCTCCTCGAGCCTGTTGCACAAGAATAGGAGGAGGCCATTCAGTCCCTCGAAACTGTTACACAGGATCTAGAAGAGGCCCATACAGCCCCTCTAGCCGTTACACAGGAACAGGAGCCGGGTCATTAAGCCCCTCGAGCCTGTTACACAGGAAAAGGAGGAGGCGCATTCAGCCCCTCGAGCGTGTTACACAGGAACAGGAGGAGGCCACTCAGCCCCTCGAGTCCGTTACACAGGAACAGGAGGAGGCCATTCAGCCCGTCTAGCCGTTACACAGGAACAGGAGGAGACCATTCAGCCCCTCGAGCCTGTTACACAGGAATAGGAGCAAGCCATTCAGCTGCCTCGGGCCTGTTACACAGGAACAGGAGGAGGCCATTCATCCCTTCGATCCTGTTACACAGGAACAGGAGGAGGCCATTCAGCCCCTCGAGCCTGTTTTACAGAAATAGGAGGAAGTCATTCTGCCCCGCGAGCCTATTACACAGGAACAGGAGGGGGTCATTCAGCCCTTTGAACCTGTTATACAGGAACAGGAGGAGACCATTCAGCCCCTCGAGCCTGTTACACAGGAATAGGAGCAAGCCATTCAGCTGCCTCGGGCCTGTTACACAGGAACAGGAGGAGGCCATTCATCCCTTCGAGCCTGTTACACAGGAACAGGAGGAGGCCATTGAGCACCTCGAGCCTGTTACACAGGAACAGGAGGAGGCCATTCAGCCCCTCGAGCCTGTTACACAGGAACAGGAGGTGGCCATTCAGCCCTTTGAGCCTATTATACAGGAACAGGAGGAGGTCATTCAGCCCTTTGAGCCTGTTAAACAGGAACAGGAGGAGGCCATTCTGCCCTTTGAGCCTGTTATACCGGAACAGGAGGAGGCCATTGAGCCCTTTGAGCCTGTGAAACAGGAAATGGAGGAGGCCATTCTGCACTTTGAGCCTGTTACACAGGAACAGGAGGAGGTCATTCAGCCCTTTGAGCCTGTTATTCAGGAACAAGAGGAGGCCATTCAGCTCCTCGAGCCTGTTACAAAAGAAAAGGAGGAAGCCATTCAGCCCCTCAAAACTGTTACGCAGTATAAGGAAGAGGCCCATTCAGCCCCTCGAGCCGTTACACAGGAACAGGAGGCGGGCCATTCAGCCCATCGAGCCTGTTACATAGGAAAAGGAGGATGCCATTCAGCCCCTCGAGCCTGTTACACAGGAACAGGAGCAGGCCATTCAGCCCCTCGTGCCTGTTGCACAGGAACAGGAGGATGCCATTCAGCCCCTCGAGCCTGTTACACAGGAACAGGAGCAGGCCATTTTGCACCTCGAGCCTGTTACATGTGAATAGAAGAAGCCAAGTATTAAAGCCAAGGAAGTGGCATACAAATTGGCCAGAAATAGCAGCGAACCTGGGGACTGGGAGAAATTTAGAACTCAGCAGAGGAGGACAAAGGGTTTGATTAGGGCAGGGAAAATGGAGTATGAGAAGAAGCTTGCAGGGAACATTAAGACGGATTGCAAAAGTTTCTATAGATATGTAAAGAGAAAAAGGTTAGTAAAGACAAATGTAGGTCCCCTGCAGTCAGAATCAGGGGAAGTCATAACGGGGAACAAAGAAATGGCGGACCAATTGAACAAGTACTTTGGTTCGGTATTCACGAAGGAGGACACGAACAACCTTCCGGTTATAATAAGGGTCGGGGGGTCTAGTAAGGAGGAGGAACTGAGGGAAATCCTTATTAGCCGGGAAATTGTGTTGGGGAAATTGATGGGATTGAAGGCCGATAAATCCCCAGGGCCTGATGGACTGCATCCCAGAGTACTTAAGGAGGTGGCCTTGGAAATAGTGGATGCGTTGACAGTCATTTTCCAACATTCCATTGACTCTGGATCAGTTCCTATGGAGTGGAGGGTAGCCAATGTAACCCCACTTTTTAAAAAAGGAGGGAGAGAGAAAACAGGGAATTATAGACCGGTCAGCCTGACATCGGTAGTGGGTAAAATGATGGAATCAATTATTAAGGATGTCATAGCAGTGCATTTGGAAAGAGGTGACATGATAGGTCCAAGTCAGCATGGATTTGTGAAAGGGAAATCATGCTTGACAAATCTTCTGGAATTTTTTGAGGATGTTTCCAGTAGAGTGGATAAGGGAGAACCAGTTGATGTGGTATATTTGGACTTTCAGAAGGCGTTCGACAAGGTCCCACACAAGAGATTGATGTGCAAAGTTAGAGCACATGGGATTGGGGGTAGTGTACTGACATGGATTGAGAACTGGTTGTCAGACAGGAAGCAAAGAGTAAATGGGTACTTTTCAGAATGGCAGGCAGTGACTAGTGGGGTACCGCAAGGTTCTGTGCTGGGGCCCCAGCTGTTTACACTGTACATTAATGATTTAGATGAGGGGATTAAATGTAGTATCTCCAAATTTGCGGATGACACTAAGTTGGGTGGCAGTGTGAGCTGCGAGGAGGATGCTGTGAGGCTGCAGAGCGACTTGGATAGGTTAGGTGAGTGGGCAAATGCATGGCAGATGAAGTATAATGTGGATAAATGTGAGGTTATCCACTTTGGTGGTAAAAACAGAGAGACAGACTATTATCTGAATGGTGACAGATTAGGAAAAGGGGAGGTGCAAAGAGACCTGGGTGTCATGGTACATCAGTCATTGAAGGTTGGCATGCAG